>NW_022995798.1:0-23270 GCF_900245975.1 Drosophila guanche | reverse complement strand
TGGTGCCAAAACCTCTGGTGGGAGTCCCACCAAAGCGGCAAGTTTTTGTCTCTCGGCTTGCCCCTGACCTCACATCTAATGATGTAACTGCTTTTATACAAAGCAAAATAAAAGCCGTTGGCTTAAAGGTGGAGAAGTTTAATTTCTCTTATGCCAGGGAGATATCCTCTTTCAAGATTAGCGTGTCTCCAACTCATTTCGAGACCATTTGCTCTTCCAAATTTTGGCCAGAGCACCTGGTTGTGAAAGAGTTTAAGGCTAAGAAGAAAAATAGGCCCCCCATAACTCTTCCTAGTAGTGAGGCCAGTGGTCCTTCCTCCTCTCACAAAACCTGGAATTCCACCGTGTTAGACTGATTCTTCCCGGCCAGTCTATTTATGTCACTTGCTCGTATATTCCACCGTCTTCGGATGTACTAATATACGAGCAGCATTTGTCTGCCTTAAAAACTGTTTCTTCCTCGCTATCAGATAAAGACCATTTAATAGTTCTTGGGGATTTCAACCTGCCAGGTACTGTCTGGTCTTCGGTTAACGAGTCAAACAACCTTGTGCCCATGTCACGACATGAGTTTATTGATGGCTTATTAGACCTGTCCCTGTCTCAAGTCAACCATGTGAAAAACTCCTTGGGTCGATTGCTTGATCTGTGCTTTGTCTCGGATCCGACCGTAGCGTTGTTAACACGAGCACTCCCGCTCACTATACCTGAAGACTGCTATCATCCTACTTTCGAAGTGTCGATAGATATTGGACCTACTGTATAGGATCGTGCGGGTAGGCTATCTGAACGCGTCCGCTGCTTTCGTAAAGCCGAGTTTACGAAGCTCAATAACTTAATTCGAAATTTTGATTGGTCCGCTCTGTACTTGTGCAGTGACGTCATTGAAGGCACAAACATTTTTTACAATGTAATTGACACAATTTTTGACACGTGTGTCCCACTTTCATGTCCGACTAGATCTGCGAAACCTCCTTGGTTCACCAAAGAATTATCCAGTCTAAAAAATCTAAAATCAACACTATTTAAAAAATCTCAAGAAGTTGGGTTTTCCTCTTCTCTTTCTAATTACTTAATAGCTCGATCAAATTTCACTGTTCTTAATGCTCAATGCTATAGGAACTACCTCCTTCGATGCAGGATACTTTTTTCACAGGACCCTAAACAGTTTTACAGCTTCGTAAACAGTAAGCGTAGAACGTCCGCACATCCATCCTCGCTGTCATTTTTGAATAAATCGCCGATCTTTTTGCAACATTTTTTCAAACAACCTATTCCCAGCAAAGCTACCCAGGTCTTATGTATCCATACAGTTTACCAAAGTCGAATGGCATTTTCTGTCCTTTGTTTAATGAAGGCTCCTTACTTCATGAACTTCAATTAGTTAAGCCGGTATTCTCACCGGGCCCTGACGGAGTTCCCGGCTGTGTACTCAGGTACTGTGCCGAGTCTCTCTGCGGACCTTTGCTTAAACTATTCACTCTATCTATCCATTCTTCTAGCTTTCCCCCCATCTGGAAGGACTCCTTTATAATTCCTCTCCATAAGAAAGGTAGCAAGTCTGACGCTAAAAACTATAGAGGTATATCTAAGTTATCCGCTATTCCTAAAATGTTCGAGAAACTTTTAACTCCGCACTTGCAGCATCTCTGCAAATCACTTATATCTCCAGCTCAGCACGGATTTATACGGCGACGATCAACAACCACTAATCTTTTAGAGTTCACCTCCTTTGTAATTAAAGGCTTCCAAAGTAACTTGCAGACGGATGTTATTTACACTGACTTCAGTAAGGCATTCGATTCCGTAAACCATTCTCTTCTTGCACAAAAGCTCAACCTTCTAGGGTTTCCGCCCAATCTGTTGAGATGGATTTCTAGCTACCTGTGTTCTAGGTCTCAAAGGGTCCTTTTCAAAAACTCCTTATCTTTACCTGTTATGGTTACTTCTGGAGTACCACAGGGTAGCCCTTTAGGCCCCTTACTTTTCACACTCTTTATTAATGACCTGCCTTCTGTATTAACAAATTCTCGAGTACTTATGTATGCGGATGATGTTAAACTCTGTGTCCAGTATAAGGACATTTCATTTCACTCTCGTTTGCAATCTGATCTTAATAGCTTTCAGTCATGGTGCTGTGCAAATATGTTACAACTTAATGCCTCGAAGTGCAATGTTATGACTTTTCATCGCTCCAGCCCATTCTTGGCTCCTTACACCCTCTGCGGTAGTTCTCTTGAGAGAATTACATTGGTTGATGATCTAGGTGTTAAACTAGACCCCAAGTTAAAGTTTTCTGAACACATTTCTACCATGGTAAATAAAGCCATGGGTGTGCTTGGGTTTATAAAGAGGCGGTCAAAGTAATTTGAGGACCCCTATATAACGAAGACTCTCTATATCTCGCTTGTTCGTCCGACTTTAGAATACGGCTCATGTGTATGGTGCCCTCAGTACAACATACATCAGGACCGTATTGAATCAGTACAGAACAACTTTTTATTATTTGCCCTACGGGGCCTCAACAGGGATGCAACTGTGAGACTGCCATCCTACCGTAGTAGACTTCTTTTAATAAATCTTCCATCCTTAGTTAGTCGTAGAAAAATGCTTGGTGTAATTTTTATGCACAACTTGATCAAGGGGGATGTAGACAGCCCTGACTTGCTGAGCCGCATAAACTTTACGATTCCCATTAGACCCACTAGAAACTTTATTCCTTTGTTTCTTCCACTATGTAGATCGAATTATGCCTCACACGAACCCTTTAGGGTTTTATGCTCGGATTATAATTCCCTGTACCACATTATATCCTCAACTAACTCCCTTCCTCTTCTTAAATCTCTTATACTAGCCTACCTCTCCCGTAGTTAGTTTCATTTTAGTTTTGTCTTGTTTCTGATTTTGGTAATTTTTGCTTGCTTAGCTATAGCTTAGCTTAGTCTAGTTATGATTAGCTCTAATTTTACTCGAATATTAGCCTAACATCTATCTTTCCTGCATGCTCGCGACCGGTTCGGTTAATCGCGCCGCGCGTCATGCGGCAGCGCCCCTCGGTCGGTTGGGCGGGAGGAGGGCTGCGTTCTGCTAGGTTCCGCGCGTAACAGGCTTTGGCTTGGTGTCGCATGGGCCACTTGATGGTGCAGTCATTGCATATCAACGTCCAGAAGATATAAAAATAAACCTGACTTTCCGGAATTCTTATAGTCAAAATGTCGTAAAAAATACCTCACAAAAATCAACATTTTTGCATTTCAAAGTTTTACCCAGACGGTAGGCCAAAACCCCACGGAGGTTGGATTCACTTTATAGCAGTATCAATCAACTTTCAGATAATCAAAGTTTTTTACAATCAGATCTAAGATACTTAAGTTATGTGAAAAACAAACCGCAACCTCTGAAAAAAACCGAAAACTAAAAAATACATCCTTAATAAGTTCTTAAAAAAAGTTATGCCATAGAAAATAAACCCGACTTTTCCCGAGTTTTTAAAGTCAAAATTTCGGGAAAAAAAAATCTCACAACAATCAACATTTTCAAAGCTTTTCCTAGACGGTAGGCCAAAACCACACAGAGTTTGGATTCACTTTATAGCAGTATCAATCAACTTTCAGATAATCAAAGTTCCTTACAACCATATCTAAGATACCTAAGTTATGTGAAAAAACAAACCGCTTCTTCTAAAAAAAAATTAAACAAAAATTCGTAAAACAAAAGTTCTGCCATAGAAAAAAAACCCGACTCTTCCCGAATTTTTAAAGTCAACATTTCGTACAAAATACCTCACAAAAATCAACATTTTTGCATTTCAAAGTTTTACCCAGACGGTAGGCCAAAACCATACAGAGTTTGGATCCACTTCATAGCAGTATCAATCAACTTTTTAGATAATCAAAGTTCTTAATAACCAGATCTAAGATACTTAAGCTATGTGAAAAAAAAAATCGCTACCTCTAAAAAAACCTTAAAGAAAACTTACTGTATTAATAAATCCTTAAGAAAAAGTTCTGTAATAGAAAATAAACGCGACTGCTCCGGAGTTTTTAAAGTAAAAATTTCGTAAAAAATTACTCACAAAAATCAACATTTTTGCATTTCAAAGCTGTATATTTCCCAGACGGTAAAGCAAAACCACAAAGTGTTTGGAACCACTTCATAGCAGTATCAATAAACTTTTCAGATAATCAAAATTCTTTACAACCAGATCTACGATACTGAAGTTATGTGGAAAAACAAACCGCTTCTTCTAAAAAACCCTTAAGCAAAAGAGTACAAACTTTGAAAATACTTAAAAGAAAAGTTCTGCCATAGAAAATAAACCTGACTTTTTCCTAATTTTTAAAGTCAAAATTTCGTACAAAATACCTTATAAAAATCAACCTTTTTACATTTCAAAGCTTTACCCAGACGGTAGGCCAAAACAACACAGAGGTTGGATTCACTTTATAGCAGTATCAATCAACTATCAGATAATCAAAGTTTTTTACAACCAGATCTAAGATACTTAAGTTATGTGAAAAACAAACCGCAACCTCTGAAAAAAACCGAAAACTAAAAAATACATCCTTAATAAGTTCT
This sequence comes from Drosophila guanche, assembly GCF_900245975.1. Classification (NCBI taxonomy): domain Eukaryota; kingdom Metazoa; phylum Arthropoda; class Insecta; order Diptera; family Drosophilidae; genus Drosophila; species Drosophila guanche. The sequence continues at coordinate 18,692 of NW_022995798.1, read as the reverse complement.
TAAAAAAAGTTCTGCCATAGAAAATAAACCCGACTTTTCCCGAGTTTTTAAAGTCAAAATTTCGAGAAAAAAAATCTCACAACAATCAACATTTTCATACCTTTTCCTAGACGGTAGGCCAAAACCACACACATTTTGGATCCACTTCATAGCAGCATTAATCAACTTTTCAGATAATCAAAGTTCTTAACAACCAGATCTAAGATACTTAAGTTGTGTGAAAAAACAAACCGCTTCTTCTAAAAAAACCTTAAACAAAAATTCTTAAAACAAAAGTTCTGCCATAGAAAAAAAACCCGACCCTTCCCGAATTTTTAAAGTCAACATTTCGTACAAAATACCTCACAAAAAACAACATTTTTGCATTTCAAAGCTTAACCCAGACGGTAGGCCAAAACTATACACAGTTTTGATCCACTTCATAGCAGCATCAATCATCTTTCAGATAATCAAAGTTCCTTTCAACCAGATCTAAGATACCTAAGTTATGTGAAAAAACAAACCGCTACTTCTAAAAAAACCTTAAACAAAAAAGTACAAACTTTGAAAATTCTTAAAAGAAAAGTTCTGCCATAGAAAATAAACCCGACTTTTCCCGAGTTTTCAAAGTCAAAAATTAACAAAAAAAAATCTCACAACAATCATCATTTTTGCATTTCAAAGCTTTTCCGAGACGGTAGCCCAAAACCACACAGAGTTTGGATCCATTTTATAGCAGTGTTGAGAGTAGCAGCAGAGATTTGGCAGCGGGCTGTTGTTAACAGCCGGAGCTCGCTCTCGCTCTCACTCCCTACGCCTGGCGCTCGCGAGCTGTCAGGCAGCTAGCCGCTAAGCTGTAGTTCAGTATTCTACCCACCCCCGTACATTCAGGTACACGCGAGTCAACATACACATTCGATACATAATCACATACAATTCTATACCCCGCGACGTTCGAGTGTTTAATAAATCATCTGTATATATCATACGTATATTGTGTCGACTCATTTCGGGACCGAGGACTTATCTGCAGCGAAAGGAAGCCGCCCTACTACAAAAATTGGTCCATCGAGCCGGATTCTTGCTGAATCGAGATTGTCTAAGCAAGCATCGGTGGATTCCAGAGAAAACTGCAGATAAGTACGCTCATATTGTGCCGCCAATCGAATCCATCCGCGATTGACGTTCCGCACTCTTCAAGTCCGAGTGTCCACTTATCCATATTTACATATATTCTTATGTACGTATTGTCCGATCTCGCTGACAATTGTCGTGTCAAGTTATTCACTACACAGCCATAATATCGGCGTCCGACACGTACATATGTATGTGCATATGTTTGCCTGATCAGCACGCACACACCCCAGCCCCAATACAAACACATTTTTTTCTTCTGGACGTTGATATGCAATGACTGCACCATCAAGTGGCCCATGCGACACCAAGCCAAAGCCTGTTACGCGCGGAACCCAGCAGAACGCAGCCCTCCTCCCGCCCAACCGACCGAGGGGAGCTGCCGCATGACGCGCGGCGCGATTAACAGAACCAGTCGCGAGCATGCAGGAAAGATAGATGTTAGGGTAATATTCGAGGAAAATTAGAGCTAATCATAACTAGACTAAGCTAAGCTATAGCTAAGCAAGCAAAAATTACCAAAATCAGAAACAAGACAAAACTAAAATGAAACTAACTACGGGAGAGGTAGGCTAGTATAAGAGATTTAAGAAGAGGAAGGGAGTTAGTTGAGGATATAATGTGGTACAGGGAATTATAATCCGAGCATAAAACCCTAAAGGATTCGTGTGAGGCATAATTCGATCTACATAGTGGAAGGAACAAAGGAATAAAGTTTCTAGTGGGTCTAATGGGAATCGTAAAGTTTATGCGGCTCAGCAAGTAAGGGCTGTCTACATCCCCCTTGATCAAGTTGTGCATAAAAATTACACCAAGCATTTTTCTACGACTAACTAAGGATGGAAGATTTATTAAAAGAAGTCTACTACGGTAGGATGGCAGTCTCACAGTTGCATCCCTGTTGAGGCCCCGTAGGGCAAATAATAAAAAGTTGTTCTGTACTGATTCAATACGGTCCTGATGTATGTTGTCCTGAGGGCACCATACACATGAGCCGTATTCTAAAGTCGGACGAACAAGCGAGATATAGAGAGTCTTAGTTATATAGGGGTCATCAAATTCATTTGACCACCTCTTTATAAACCCAAGCACACCCATGGCTTTATTTACCATGGTAGAAATGTGTTCAGAAAACTTTAACTTGGGTCTAGTTTAACACCTAGATCATCAACCAATGTAATTCTCTCAAGAGAACTACCGCAGAGGGTGTAAGGAACCAGGAAGGGGCTGGAGCGATAAAAACTCATTACATTGCACTTCGAGGCATTAAGTTGTTACATATTTGCACAGCACCATGACTGAAAGCTATTGAGATCAGATTGCAAGCGAGAGTGAAATGAAATGTCCTTATACTGGACACAGAGTTTAACATCATCCGCATACATAAGTACTCGAGAATTTGTTAATACGGAAGGCAGGTCATTAATAAAGAGTGTGAAAAGTAAGGGGCCTAAATGGCTACCCTGTTTTACTCCAGAAGTAACCATAACAGGTAAAGATAAGGAGTTTTTGAAAAGGACCCTTTGAGACCTAGAACACAGGTAGCTAGAAATCCATCTCAACAGATTGGGCGGAAACCCTAGAAGGTTGAGCTTTTGTGCAAGAAGAGAATGGCTTACGGAATCGAATGCCTTACTGAAGTCAGTGTAAATAGCATCCGTCTGCAAGTTACTTTGGAAGCCTTTAATTACAAAGGAGGTGAACTCTAAAAGATTAGTGGTTGTTGATCGTCGCCGTATAAATCCGTGCTGAGCTGGAGATATAAGTGATTTGCAGAGATGCTGCAAGTGCGGAGTTAAAAGTTACTCGAACATTTTGGAATAGCGGATAACTTAGATATACCTCTATAGTTTTTAGCGTCAGACTTGCTACCTTTCTTATGGAGAGGAATTATAAAGGATTCCTTCCAGATGGGGGGAAAGCTAGAAGAATGGATAGATAGAGTGAATAGTTTAAGCAAAGGTCCGCAGAGAGACTCGGCACAGTACCTGAGTACACAGCCGGGAACTCCGTCAGGGCCCGGTGAGAATACCGGCTTAACTAATTGAAGTTCATGNACGTTCTACGCTTACTGTTTACGAAGCTGTAAAACTGTTTAGGGTCCTTTGAAAAACGTATCCTGCATCGAAGGAGGTAGTTCCTATAGCATTGAGCATTAAGAACAGTGAAGTTTGACCGAGCTATTAAGTAATTAGAAAGAGAAGAGGGAGAACCAACTTCTTGAGATTTTTTAAATAGTCTTGATTTTAGATTTTTTAGACTGGATAACTCTTTGGTGAACCAAGGAGGTTTCGCAGATCTGGTCGGACATGAAAGTGGGACACACGTGTGAAAAATTGTGTCAAGTACATTGTAAAAAATGTTTGTGCCTTCAATGACGTCACTGCACAAGACAGAGCAGACCAATCAAAATTTCGAATTAAGTTATTGAGCTTCGTAAACTCGGCTTTACGAAAGCAGCGGACGCGTTCAGATAGCCTACCCGCACGATCCGATACAGTAGGTCCAATATCTATCGACACTTCGAAAGTAGGATGATAGCAGTCTTCAGGTATAGTGAGCGGGAGTGCTCGTGCTAACAACGCTACGGTCGGATCCGAGACAAAGCACAGATCAAGCAATCGACCCAAGGAGTTTTTTACATGGTGGACTTGAGACAGGGACAGGTCTAATGAGCCATCAATAAACTCATGTCGTGACATGGGCACAAGGTTGTTTGACTCGTTAACCGAAGACCAGACAGTTCCAGGCAGGTTGAAATTCCCAAGAACTATTAAATGGTCTTTATCTGATAGCGAGGAAGAAACAGTTTTTAAGGCAGACAAATGCTGCTCGTATATTAGTACATAAGAATACGGTGGAATATACGAGAATGTGACATAAATAGACTGGCCGGGAAGAATCAGTCTAACACAGAGGAATTCCAGGTCTTGTGAGACCTGGACTATGAAAAGTTCCGACGTAAAGTTAGAGTTTACTGCAATCAGAATCGCTCCTCCACGTCGAGACGAACGATCATTCCTATAAATTGTGTACCGATCTGCCAAAACTTCGGAACTAAGAATGTCCGGCTTTAACCAGGTTTCGGTAAACACAATAACATGGGATGAAAATGTGAAACTATCCATAAAAAGAGTGCTCAGCTTACTACGTAAGCCGCGAGCATTTTGATAGGCTACAAAGAGGGATGTTAGTTTTTTGACTGCAAGGAATTGCAGTGGGAAGAGGGGANAACTCTTTCACAACCAGGTGCTCTGGCCAAAATTTGGAAGAGCAAATGGTCCCGAAATGAGTTGGAGACACGCTAATCTTGAAAGAGGATATCTCCCTGGCATATGAGAAATTAAACTTCTCCACCTTTAAGCCAACGGCTTTTATTTTGCTTTGTATAAAAGCAGTTACATCATTAGATGTGAGGTCAGGGGCAAGCCGAGAGACAAAAACTTGCCGCTTTGGTGGGACTCCCACCAGAGGTTCAGGCACCACAGATCTGGTACCTGTGAAGGCAATATCCGGTGGTCCGGGACGTTTATTAACTGGTGGGATCGAAATAGATGGGATGGCTACAGTACTAACTGGCTGCATATTCTCCGAGATTATCGATTCGGAAGCCGAAACTTGATCACCAGCAGTTGTCGTTGCCCTTGGAGTAGCGAACGAAATTAGCTGCTTCACTATCGGAGTGGACGGAGACAGTTGATCAGCAGCGAGCGGTCGAGGGACAGGCACTTGCAGATCACGAGGAGTGACTTTTTTGCGCCTGAGACTCATTCAGCACTTTAAAACTGCTGAATTGAGATTCCATGGCTAGAAGCCGATCGTACTGCTTTTTAAAGCCCACGGTCAGCTCCTTAAATCCCTTTCGCGTCTGCCTCATAAACGTGACCATGTCATTCTCGATAGACCGACATGCGTCGCAACTGTAATGCAGACCATTACGCTTTGAAATTGCGTCACCCACGAGGCCTGAAAACCCAATACATTTTGCGTGCACTACGTTATCGCAGAGCCAGCAAGCCTTAGCGAGCACACAACCAAGTATTCCATTATTTTATTATTTATTTTGAATATATAAATAAATAAAATAAATAAAAATTATTTTCACAATTGTTTATCGTTACCCTGGTCACACGGCTGGTTAACGAATTTCTTTTCAAATTTCGCCCTAGCTTTTGTCTACTCGCGTCTCTCCTCTCTTCTTGTTCGCGTCGCCGTCGATTTTGAGTGAGCGCACGCCACTGCACAGAAAGTATTGAGAGCGAGAGAGGGAGAACAGTTACTCGAGCTATAGAGTGAAAGACAGAAGTCAAACTTTCGACAATAAAAATCTCACAACAATCACAATTTTGTGCATTTCAAAGCTTTACCCAGACGGTAGGCCAACATCACACAGAGTTTGGATCCACTTTATAGCAGTATCAATAAACTTTCTTTACAACCAGATCTAAGATAATGAAGTTATGTGAAAAAACAAATCGCTACCTCTAAAAAACCATTATCCAAAAAAGTAAATAATTTTGAAAATTCTTAAAAGAAAACTTCTGCCAAAGAAAATAAACCCGACTTTTCCCGAGTGTTTAAAGTCAAAATTTCTTACAAAATACCTCACAAAAATCAATATTTTTGCATTTCAAAGCTTTACCCAGACGGTAGGCCAAAACCACACACAGTTTGGATCCATTTTATAGCAGTATCAATCATTTTTTCAGATTATCAAATTTTTTTGCAACCAGATCTAAGATACCTCAGCTATGTGAAAAAACAAATCGCTACCTCTGAAAAAACCTTAAACAAAAAATTGCTTTCTTAATCAGTTCCTAAAAAAAGTTCTGCCATAGAAAATAAACCCGACTGTTCCCGAGTTTTTAAAGTCAAAATTTCGACAATAAAAATCTCACAACAATCAAAATTTTTGCATTTCAAAGCCTTACCCAGTCGGTAGGGCAAAACCACACACAGTTTGGATCCACTTCATAGCAGCATCAAACAACTTTTCAGATAATCAAATTTCTTTACAACCAGATCTAAGATACTAAAGTTATGTGAAAAAACAAATCGCAACCTCTCAAAAAACCTTAAACAAAAAATTGCTTTCTTAATCAGTTCCTAAAAAAAGTTCTGCCATAGAAAATAAACCCGACTTTTCCCGAGGTTTTAAAGTCAAAATTTCGTAAAAAATACCTCTCAAAAATCAATGTTTTTGTATTTCAAAGCTTTACCCAGAAGGTAGGCCAAAACCACATACAGTTTGGATCCATTTTATAGCAGTAGCACTCAGCTTTTAAGACAATCAAAGTTTTTTGCAACCAGATCTAAGATATTTAAGTTATGTGAAAAAACAATCCGCAACCTCTAAAAAAACCTTAATCAAAAAAGCAAAAACTTTGAAAATTCTTAAAAGAAAAGTTCTGCCATAGAAAATAAACCCGACTTTTCCCGAGTTTTTAAAGTCAATATTTCGTAAAAAATACCTCTCAAAAATCAACATTTTTGTATTTCAAAGCTTTACGCAGATGGTAGGCCAAAACCACACACAGTTTGGATCCATTTTATAGCAGTATCAATCAACTTTTCAGATAATCAAAGTTTTTTGCAACCAGATCTAAGATACTTAAGTTATGTGAAAAAACAAACCGCAACCTCTGAAAAAACCTTAAACAAAAAATTACTTTCTTAATAAGTTCTTAAAAACAAGTTCTGCAATAGAAAAGAAACCAGACTGTTCCCAAGTTTTCAAAGTCAATTAATAAAAATATATAAAAATAAATAAATTCGACAATAAAAATCTCACAACAATATACATTTTTGCATTTCAAAGCTTTACCCAGACGGTAGGCCAAAACCACACACAGTTTGGATCAATTTTTTAGCAGTATCAATCAACTTTTCAGATAATCAAAGTTTTTTGCAACCAGATCTAAGATACTTAAGTTATATGAAAAAACAAACCGCAACCTCTGAAAAAAACCTTAAACTAAAAATTACATCCTTAATAAGTTCCTAAAAAACAAGTTCTGCCATAGAAAATAAACCCGACTTTTCCCGAGTTTTTAAAGTCAAAATTTCGAAAAAAAAAATCTCACAACAATCAACATTTTTGCATTTCAAAGCTTTACCCAGACGGTAGGCCAAAACCACACACAGTTTGGATCCATTTTATAGCAGTATCAATCAACTTTTCAGATAATCGAATTTTTTTGCAACCAGATCTAAGATACTTAAGCTATGTGAAAAAACAAACCGCAACCTCTGAAAAAACCTTAAACTTAAAATTACTTCCTTAATAAGTTCTTAAAAAACAAGTTCTGCCATAGAAAATAAAACCGACTTTTCCCAAGTTTTTAAAGTCAAAATTTCGAAAAAAAAAATCTCACAACAATCAACATTTTTGCATTTCAAAGCTTTACCCAGACGGTAGGCCAAAACCACACAGAGTTTGGATCCATTTTATAGCAGAATCAATCAACTTTTCAGATAATCAAAGTTTGTTGCAACCAGATCTAAGATACTTAAGTTATGTGAAAAAACAAACCGCAACCTCTGAAAAAACCTTAAACTAAAAATTACATCTTTAATAAGTTCCTAAAAAAAAGTTCTGCCATAGAAAATAAACCCGACTTTTCCCGAGTTTTTAAAGTCAATATTTCGTAAAAAATACCTCTCAAAAATCAACATTTTTGTATTTCAAAGCTTTACGCAGATGGTAGGCCAAAACCACACACAGTTTGGATCCATTTTATAGCAGTATCAATCAACTTTTCAGATAATCAAAGTTTTTTGCAACCAGATCTAAGATACTTAAGTTATGTGAAAAAACAAACCGCAACCTCTGAAAAAACCTTAAACAAAAAATTACTTTCTTAATAAGTTCTTAAAAACAAGTTCTGCAATAGAAAAGAAACCAGACTGTTCCCAAGTTTTCAAAGTCAATTAATAAAAATATATAAAAATAAATAAATTCGACAATAAAAATCTCACAACAATATACATTTTTGCATTTCAAAGCTTTACCCAGACGGTAGGCCAAAACCACACACAGCTTGGATCCATTTTAAAGCAGTATCAATAATTTTTTCAGATTATCAAATTTTTTTTGCAACCAGATCTAAGATACCTCAGCTATATGAAAAAACAAATAGCTACCTCTAAAAAAACCTTACACAAAAAATTACTTTCTTAATCAGTTCCTAAAACAAAGTTCTGCCATAGAAAAAAAAACGCGACTGTTCCCGATTTTTAAAGTCAAAATTTCGACGATAAAAATCTCACAACAATCAACATTTTAGCATTTCAAAGCTTTACGCAGATGGTAGGCCAAAACCACACACAGTTTGGATCCATTTTATGGCAGTATCACTCAGCTATTAAGACAATCAAAGTTTTTTGCAACCAGATCTAAGATATTTAAGTTATGTGAAAAAACAATCCGCTACCTCTAAAAAACCCTTAACCAAAAAAGCAAAAACTTTGAAAATTCTTAAAAGAAAAGTTCTGCCAAAGGAAATAAACCCGACTTTTCCCGAGTTTTTAAAGTTAAAATTTCGTAAAAAATACCTTACAAAAATTACAATTTTTAATTTTAAGCTGTTTATTTTACAGACGGTAAGGAAAAACCACAAAATGGTTGGATCCACTTTTTAGCTGCATCAATCAGCTTTTCAGACAATCAAAGTTCTTTATAAGCAGATCTAACATACTTAAGTTATGTGAAAAAAACAATCCGCAACCTCTAAAAAAACCTTAACCAAAAAAGCAAAAACTTTGAAAATTCTTAAAAGAAAAGTTCTGCCATAGAAAATAAACCCGACTTTTCCCGAGTTTTTAAAGTCAATATTTCGTAAAAAATAACTCTCAAAAATCAACATTTTTGTATTTCAAAGCTTTACGCAGACGGTAGGCCAAAACCACACACAGTTTGGATCCACTTTCTTAGCAGTATCAATCAACTTTTCATATAATCAAAGTTCTTTACAACCATATCTAAGATACTTAAGCTATGTGAAAAAACAAAACGCAACCTCTGAAAAAACCTTAAACTTAAAATAACATCCTTAATAAATTATTAAAAAAAAAGTTCTGCCATAGAAAATAAACCCGACTTTTCCCGAGTTTTTAAAATACAAATTTGGAAAGAAAAAAAAATCTCACAACAATCAACATTTTTGCATTTCAAAGCTTTTCAGAGATGGTAGGCCAAAACCACACACAGTTTGGATCCACTTCATAGCAGTATCAATCAACTTTTCAGATAATCAAAGTTTTTTGCAACCAGATCTAAGATACTTAAGTTATGTGAAAAAACACACCGCAACCTCTGAAAAAACCTTAAAATAAAAATAACATCCTTAATAAGTTATTAAATAACAAGTTCTGCCATAGAAAATAACCCCGACTTTTCCCGAGTTTAAAAAGCCAAAATTTCGAGAAAAAAAAAAAAAATCTCACAACAATCACTTTTTTTGCATTTCAAAGCTTTTCCGAGACGGTAGGCCAATACCACACACAGTTTGGATCCACTTCAAAGCAGTATCAATCAACTTTTCATATAATCAAAGTTCTTTACAACCATATCTAAGATACTTAAGCTATGTGAAAAACAAAACGCAACCTCTGAAAAAACCTTAAACTTAAAATAACATCCTTAATAAATTATTAAAAAAAAAGTTCTGCCATAGAAAATAAACCCGACTTTTCCCGAGTTTTTAAAATACAAATTTGGAAAGAAAAAAAAATCTCACAACAATCAACATTTTTGCATTTCAAAGCTTTACGCAGATGGTAGGCCAAAACCACACACAGTTTGGATCCATTTTATAGCAGTATCAATCAACTTTTCAGATAATCAAAGTTTTTTGCAACCAGATCTAAGATACTTAAGTTATGTGATAAAACAAACCGCAACCTCTGAAAAAACCTTAAACAAAAAATTACTTTCTTAATAAGTTCTTAAAAACAAGTTCTGCAATAGAAACGAAACCAGACTGTTCCCAAGTTTTCAAAGTCAATTAATAAAAATATATAAAAATAAATAAATTCGACAATAAAAATCTCACAACAATATACATTTTTGCATTTCAAAGCTTTACCCAGACGGTAGGCCAAAACCACACACAGCTTGGATCCATTTTAAAGCAGTATCAATAATTTTTTCAGATTATCAAATTTTTTTGCAACCAGATCTAAGATACCTCAGCTATATGAAAAAACAAATAGCTACCTCTAAAAAAACCTTACACAAAAAATTACTTTCTTAATCAGTTCCTAAAACAAAGTTCTGCCATAGAAAAAAAAACGCGACTGTTCCCGATTTTTAAAGTCAAAATTTCGACAATAAAAATCTCACAACAATCAACATTTTAGCATTTCAAAGCTTTACGCAGATGGTAGGCCAAAACCACACACAGTTTGGATCCATTTTATGGCAGTATCACTCAGCTATTAAGACAATCAAAGTTTTTTGCAACCAGATCTAAGATATTTAAGTTATGTGAAAAAACAATCCGCTACCTCTAAAAAACCTTAAACTTAAAATAACATCCTTAATAAATTATTAAAAAAAAAGTTCTGCCATAGAAAATAAACCCGACTTTTCCCGAGTTTTTAAAATACAAATTTGGAAAGAAAAAAAATCTCACAACAATCAACATTTTTGCATTTCAAAGCTTTTCAGAGACGGTAGGCCAAAATCACAAAGAGTTTGGATCCAATTTATAGCAGTATCAATCAACTTTTCTTTACAACCAGATCTAAGAAACTTAAATTATGTGAAAAACAAACCGCCAAAACCTCTGAAATAAACCTTAAACAAAAAATTACTTTCTTAACAAGTTCTGCAATAGAAAAGAAACCAGACTGTTCCCAAGTTTTCAAAGTCAATAAATAAAAATATATAAAAATAAATAAATTCGACAATAAAAATCTCACAACAATATACATTTTTGCATTTCAAAGCTTTACCCAGACGGTAAGCCAAAACCACCCACAGCTTGGATCCATTTTAAAGCAGTATCAATCATTTTTTCGATTATCAAATTTTTTTGCAACCAGATCTAAGATACCTCAGCTATATGAAAAAACAAATAGCTACCTCTGAAAAAACCTTACACAAAAAATTACTTTCTTAATCAGTTCCTAAAACAAAGTTCTGCCATAGAAAATAAACCCGACTGTTCCCGAGTTTTTAAAGTCAAAATGTCGACAATAAAAATCTCACAACAATCAAAATTTTTGCAATTTAAAGCCTTACCCAGACGGTAGGGCAAAACCAAACACAGTTTGGATCCACTTCATAGCAGCATCAAACAACTTTTCAGATAATCAAATTTCTTTACAACCAGATCTAAGATACTAAAGTTATGTGAAAAAAAAACCGCAACCTCTGAAAAAACCTTAAACAAAAAAGTACTTTCTTAATAAATTCCTAAAAAACAAGTTCTGCCATAAAAAATAAAACCGACTTTTCCCGAGCTTTTTAAAGTCAAAATTTCGTAAAAAATAACTCTCAAAAATCAACATTTTTGTATTTCAAAGCTTTACCCAGACGGTTGTCCAAAACCACACACAGTTTGGATCCATTTCATAGCAGTATCACTCAGCTATTTAGACAATCAAAGTTTTTTGCAACCAGATCTAAGATACTTAAGTTATGTGAAAAAACAATCCTCTACCTCTAAAAAAACGTTAACCAAAAAAGCAAAAACTTTGAAAATTCTTAAAAGAAAAGTTCTGCCATAGAAAATAAACCCGACTTTTCCCGAGTTTTTAAAGTCAAAATTTCGTAAAAAATACCTTACAAAAATTAGAATTTTTCATTTTAAGCTGTATATTTTACAGACGGTAAGGCAAAACCACAAAATGGTTGGATCCACTTTTTAGCTGCATCAATCAGCTTTTCAGACAATCAAAGTTCTTTACAAGCAGATTTCAAATACTAAAGTTGAGTGAAAAACAAACCGACACCTCTGAAAAAAAACCTTATACAAAAAATTAGAATCTTTAAAAATTCGTAAAAGAAAAATTCCTTCATAGAAAATATTCACGACTTTTCCCGCGATTTTTAAATCAAAATTTCGAAAAAAAAAAATCTCTCAACAATCAACGGTTTTGCATTTCAAAGCATTTCCCAGACGATAGGCAAAAACCACACACAGTTTGGATCCACTAGATAGCAGCATAAATCAACTTTTCGGATAATCAGAGTTCTTTACAACCAGATCTAAGATACTTAAGTTTTGTGAAAAAACAATCCGCTACCTCTAAAAAAACCTTAACCAAAAAAGCAAAAACTTTGAAAATTCTTAAAAGAAAAGTTCTGCCATAGAAAATAAACCCGAATTTTCCCGAGTTTTTAAAGTCAAAATTTCGTAAAAAATACCTTACAAAAATTAGAATTTTTCATTTTAAGCTGTATATTTTACAGACGGTAAGGCAAAACCACAAAATGGTTGGATACACTTTTTAGCTGCATTAATCAGCTTTTCAGACAATCAAAGTTCTTTATAAGCAGATCTAAGATACTTAAGTTATGTGAAAAAAACAAACCGCTACCCCTAAAAACACTTTAAACAAAAAAGTAAAAACTTTGAAAATTCTTAAAAGAAAAGTTCTTCCATAGAAAATAAACCCGATGTTTCCCGAGTTTTTAAAGTGCAAATTTCGAAAAAAAATACCTCACAAAAATCAACATTTTGTGCATTGCAAAGCTTTACCCAGACGGTAGGCCAAAACCACACATAGTTTGGATCCACTTCATAGCAGCATCAATCAATTTTCAGATAACCAAAGTTCTTTACAAGCAGATCTAAGATACTAAAGTTATGTGAAAAAAAGAACCGCAAGCTCTGAAAAACCCTTAAAAAATATATAACATCCTTAATACATGTTTAGAAAAAAGTTCTGCCATAGAAAATAAACCCGACTTTTCCCGAGTTTTTGAGGTCAAAATTTCTAAGAAAAAATACCTCACAAAAATCAACATTTTTGCATTTCAAAGCTTTACCCATAATTTCGTAAAATATACCTCACAAAAACCATTTCTAAGATCTAAGATACTTAAGTTATGTGAAAAAACAAACTTCAACCTCTGAAAAAACTTTAAACTAAAAATAACACCCTTAATAAGTTCGTGAATAACAAGTTCTGCCATAGAAATTAAACCCGACTTTTCGCGAGTTTTTAAAGTCAAAATTTCTAAGAAAAAATACCTCACAAAAATCAACATTTTTGCATTTCAAAGCTTTACCCAGACGGTAGACCAAAACCACACACAGTTTGGATCCACTTCATAGCAGCATCAATCAAGTTTTCAGATAATCAAAGTTCTTTGCAACCAGATCTAAGTTACTTAAGCTTTGTGAAAAAACAAAAAGCTACTTCTGAAAAAACCTTAAACAAAAACTTACTTTCTTAATAAATCTTTAAAAAAAAGTTCTGTCATAGAAAATAAACCCGACTCTTCCCGAGTTTTAAAAGTCAAAATTTCTTAAAAAATAACACACAAAAATCAACATATCTGCATTTCAAAGCTTTACCCAGACGGTAAGACAAAACCACACAGAGTTTGGATCCACTTCATAGCAGCATTAATCAACTTTTTAGACAATCAAAGTTCTTTACAAGAAGATCTAAGCTACTAAAGCTATGTGAAAAACAAACCGCAACCTCTGAAAAAACCGTAAACAAAAAATTACAGCCTTAAGAAATTCTGAAAAAAAATGTCTGCCATAGAAAATAAATCCGACTTTTCCCGAGTTTTTAAAGTCCAAAATTCAACAAAAAAAATCTCACAACAATGATCACTTTTGCATTTCAAAGCTTTTCCGAGACAGTAGGCTGAAACCACACACAGTTTGGATCCACTTCATAGCAGTATCAATAAACTTTTCAGATAATCAAAGTTTTTTGCAACCAGATCTAAGTCACTTAAGCTATGTTAAAAACAAATAGCTTCCTCTAAAAAAACTTTAAACAAAAAATTACTTTCCTAATAAATTCTTTTTAATAAAAAAATATAATCTTAATAGATTATATAGATAGATTATATAAAGATTATATCTATATATAATCTATAATAAATATAATAATAATCTTAATAAAAAAATAAACCCGACTCTTCCCGAGTGTTTAAAGTCAAACTTTCGTAAAAAATACCTCACAAAAATCAAAATTTTTGCATTTCAAAGCTTTACCCAGACGGTAGGCCAAAACCACACAGTGTTTGGATCCACTTTATAGCAGTTATAGTAGTATCAATCAACTTCTCATATAATAAAAGTGTTTTGCAACCAGATCTAAGTTACTTAAGCTATGTGAAAAAACAAATCGTTACCTCTGAAAAAACCTTAAACAAAAAATTACTTTCTTAATAAATTCTTAAAAAAAAAGTTATGCCATAGAAAATAAACCCGACTCTTCCCGAGCTTTTAAAGTCAAAATGTAGTAAAAAATACCTAACAAAAATCAACATTTTTGCATTTCAAAGCTTTACCGAGACGGTAGGCAGAAACCACACAAAGTTTGGATCCACTTTATAGCAGTATCAATCAACTTTTCAGGTAATCAAAGATTTTTGCAACCAGATCTAAGTTACTTTAGCTATGTGAAAAAACAAAACGCTACTTCTGAAAAAACCTTAAACAAAAACTAACTTTTTTAATAAATCTTTAAAAAAAAGTTCTGCCATAGAAAATAAACCCGACTCTTCCCTAGTTTTTAAAGTCAAAATTACGTAAAAAATACCTCAAAAAAAATTAACATTTAACCAGACGGTAGGCCAAAACCACACAGAGTTTGGATCAACTTTATAGCAGTATCAATCAACTTTTCAGATAATCAATGTTTTTTGCAACCAGATCTATGTTACTTAAGCTATGTGAAAAAACAAATCGTTACCTCTGAAAAAAACCTTAAACAAAAAATTACTTTCTTAATAAATTCTTTAAAAAAAAGTTCTGCCATTGAAAAGAAACCCGACTCTTCCCGAGTTTTTAAAGTCAAAATTTCGTAATAAATACCACACAAAAATCAACATTTTTGCATTTCAAAGCTTTACCCAGACAATATGCCAAAACCACACAGAGTTTGGATCCACTTCATAGCAGCATCAATCGACTTTTCAGATAATCAAAGTTCTTAACAACCAGATCTACGATACTTAAGTTATGTGAAAAAAGAAACCGCTTCTTCTAAAAAAAAATTAAACAAAAAGTACAAACTTTAAAAATTCTTAAAAGAAAATTTCTGCCATAGAAAATAAACCCGACTTTTACCAAATTTTTGAAGTCAACATTTCGTACAAAATACCTCACAAAAATCAACATTTTTGCATTTCAAAGCTTTACCCAGACGGTATGCCAAAACCACACAGAGTTTGGATACACTTTTTAGCTGCATCAATCAGCTTTTTAGACAATCAAAGTTCTTTACAAGCAGATCTAAGATACTTAAGTTATGTGGAAAAACAAACCGTTTCTTCTAAAAAAACCTTAAGCAAAAGAGTACAAACTTTGAAAATACTTAAAAGAAAAGTTCTGCCATAGAAAATAAACCCGACTTTTCCCTAATTTTTAAAGTCAACAATTTCGTACAAAATACTTCACAAAAATGAACATTTTTGCATTTCAAAGCTTTACCCAGACGGTAGGCCAAAACCACACAGAGCTTGCATTCACTTCATAGCAGCATTAATCAACTTTTCAAATAATTAAAGTTATTCACAAGCAGATCTAAGATACTTAAGTTATGTGAAAAACAAACCGCAACCTCTGAAAAAACCTTAAACAAAAAATTACAGACTTAATAAAAAAAAAAAAAAAGTTCTGCCATAGAAAATAAATCCGACTTTCCCCGAGTTTTCAAAGTCAAAAATTAACAACAAAAAAATCTCACAAAAATCATCATTTTTGAATTTCAAAGCTTTCAAATTTCAAAACCACACCCAGTTTGGATCCACTTCATAGCAGCATCAATCAAATTTTCAGATAATCAAAGTTCTTAACAACCAGATCTAAGATACTTAAGTTATGTGAAAAAACAAACCGCTTTTTCTAAAAAAAACCGTAAACAAAAATTCTTAAAACAAAAGTTCTGCCATAGAAATTAAACCCGACTCTTCCCGAATTTTTAAAGTCAACATTTCGTACAAAATACCTCACAAAAAACAACATTTTTGCATTTCAAAGCTTAACCCAGACGGTAGGCCAAAACTATACACAGTTTGGATCCACTTCATAGCAGCATCAATCAAGTTTTCAGATAATCAAAGTTCTTTGCAACCAGATCTAAGTTACTTAAGCTTTGTGAAAAAACAAAACGCTACTTCTGAAAAAACCTTAAACAAAAACTTACTTTCTTCATAAATCTTTAAAAAAAAGTTCTGCCATAGAAAATAAACCCGACTCTTCCCGAGTTTTTAAAGTCAAAATTTCGTAAAAAATACCTCACAAAAATCAACATTTTTGCATTTTAAAGCTTTACCCAGTCGGTAGGCAAAAACCACACAGAGTGTGGATCCACTTTATAGCAGTATCAATCAACTTTTCAGATAATCAAAGTTTTTTGCGACCAGATCTAAGTTACTTAAGCTATGTGAAAAAACAAATCGTTACCTCTGAAAAAACCTTAAAGAAAACTTACTGAATTAATAAAAACTTAAGAAAAAGTTCTGTAATAGAAAATAAACGCGACTGCTCCGGAGTTTTTAAAGTAAAAATTTCTTAAAAAATACCTCACACAAATACACATTTTTGCATTTCAAGGCTGTATATTTCCCAGACGGTAAAGCAAAACCACAAAGTGTTTGGAACCAAAACCACACAGAGCTTAGATCCACTTTATAGCAGTATCAATAAACTTTTCAGATAATCAAAATTCTTTACAACCAGATCTAAGATACTTAAGTTATGTGGAAAAACAAACCGTTTCTTCTAAAAAAACCTTAAGCAAAAGAGTACAAACTTTGAAAATACTTAAAAGAAAGTTCTGCCATAGAAAATAAACCCGACTTTTCCCTAATTTTTAAAGTCAACAATTTCGTACAAAATACTTCACAAAAATCAACATTTTTGCATTTCAAAGCTTTACCCAGACGGTAGGCCAAAACCACATAGAGCTTGCATCTACTTCATAGCAGCATTAATCAACTTTTCAAAAATTAAAGTTATTCACAAGCAGATCTAAGATACTTAAGTTATGTGAAAAACAAACCGCAACCTCTGAAAAAACATTAAACAAAAAATTACAGACTTAATAAAAAAAAAAAAAAAAGTTCTGCCATAGAAAATAAATCCGACTTTTCCCGAGTTTTCAAAGTCAAAAATTAACAACAAAAAAATCTCACAACAATCATCATTTTTGAATTTCAAAGCTTACAAATTTCAAAACCACACCCAGTTTGGATCCACTTCATAGCAGCATCAATCAACTTTTCAGATAATCAAAGTTCTTAACAACCAGATCTAAGATACTTAAGTTATGTGAAAAAACAAACCGCTTCTTCTAAAAAAAACCGTAAACAAAAATTCTTAAAACAAAAGTTCTGCCATAGAAAATAATCCCGACTCTTCCCGAATTTTTAAAGTCAACATTTCGTACAAAATACCTCCCAAAAAACAAAATTTTTGCATTTCAAAGCCTAACCCAGACGGTAGGCCAAAACTATACACAGTTTGGATCCACTTCATAGCAGCATCAATCAAGTTTTCAGATAATCAAAGTTCTTTGCAACCAGATCTAAGTTACTTAAGCTTTGTGAAAAAACAAAACGCTACTTCTGAAGAAACCTTAAAAAAAAACTCTTACTTTCTTCATAAATCTTTAAAAAAAAGTTCTGCCATAGAAAATAAACCCGACTCTTCCCGAGTTTTTAAAGTCAAAATTTCGTAAAAAATACCTCACAAAAATCAACATTTTTGCATTTTAAAGCTTTAGCCAGACGGTAGGCAAAAACCACACAGAGTGTGGATCCACTTTATAGCAGTATCAATCAACTTTTCAGATAATCAAAGTTTTTTGCGACCAGATCTAAGTTACTTAAGCTATGTGAAAAAACAAATCGTTACCTCTGAAAAAACCTTAAACAAAAAATTACTTTCTTAATAAATTCTTTAAAAAAAAGTTCTGCCATAGAAAATAAACCCGACTCTTCCCGAGTTTTAAAAGTAAAAATTTCCTAAAAAATACCACACAAAAATCAACATTTTTGCATTTCAAAGCTGTATATTTCCCAGACGGTAAAGCAAAACCACAAAGTGCTTGGAACCAAAACCACACAGAGTTTGGATCCACTTCATAGCAGCATCAATTAACTTTTCAGATAATCAAAGTTCTTAACAACCAGATCTAAGATACTTAAGTTATGTGAAAAAACAAACCGCTTCTTCTAAAAAAAACCGTAAACAAAAATTCGTAAAACAAAAGTTCTGCATAGAAAATAAACCCGACTCTTCCCGAGTTTTTAAAGTCAAAATGTCGTAAAAAATACCTCACAAAAATCAACATTTTTGCATTTTAAAGCTTTACCCAGACGGTAGGCAAAAACCACACAGAGTGTGGATCCACTTTATAGCAGTATCAATCAACTT
>NW_022995797.1:57028-58746 GCF_900245975.1 Drosophila guanche | reverse complement strand
GCTGAAGTAGCTACGCGCTATCCTCTGTAGGTAACCAGGGATGTTGAACCGCTGTAGGGCCTCTAGCGTGCGGCTCCAATCTGCCGAGTTAAAGGCGTTCCTTATGTCAAGTGTCACCACGAGACAGTAGGATTTGGATCCTCCTCTCCATCTGGAACCAGCGCATGCTTCCTCTGCCGTTTTGACCACCTTGGAGATGGCGTCCAGCGTCGACTTCCCCTTCCTGAACCCGTATTGCTCCGGGTAGAGGCCGCCTGCTGCTTCGATGGCTGCGCTCAGCCTCGTGGCGATCACCTTCTCAAAGACCTTCCCTATCGTGTCCAGGAGGCAGATGGGCCTGTACGAGGATGCCTCGCCCGGCGGCTTGCCCGGCTTGGACAGCAAAAGGAGCCGTTGCCTCTTCCACCTCGATGGGAACGTACCCTCGTGTAGGCATCTGTTGAACAGACCCATGACCTCGCTTGGGATCAGCGCTAGTGCCAGCTTCGTCGCTCGGTTGGGAATTGCGTCCGGCGCCGGTGCCTTCTTGGGGAAGTCCAGAGACGGACGGGCGTCGTGGAGAAGGAGGCACTGGAGCGCCTACAGCAGGTCCGACACGAGACCCGAGCCCCTACAACAATACCCGGCGGGAACGCCCTTGTTCCAGGATTGATAGGGGAGGTCGTGATGACCCAGACAGCCCCGAGACGAAGGCCGCAACTACAAGAAATGGTGCATCTTGTAGGCGCCTCACCAGGGGTCCTCCTCTGCGGCGTCGCACAGCTTGAGGAAGCACTCTCTTTTGCTGTCTCTGATGGCGGTCTTCAACTCCTTCCGCGCGACTTTGTATGCCTCGCAGCAAGTCACTAGACGCGGAGTTCCCCTGGCTCGTTGGAGCTGTCTTCTCGCTCTGTGGCAGATTTTGCGGAGCTCGGCGATGTCCTCTTTCCACCAGAAGACTGGGGCATGGTGTTTCCCAAACGCACTTCGCTGTAGCATGCTCTGGTCGCAAGCCGCTTCCACTGCCTCCCCCAGCTGTGTCGCCCACTCGTTGGCTCCACCGGTCTCTGGTGCCGTGTGGGTACGGAGGGCGCTTGCGAAGGCCTGTGTCATCAGCGTGGCCTGCCGATACGCCTTCCTATTCTGGGTCTGAGTAGGGGCTGCTCTTCCTGGGTTCGGTTCGCCAAACACGCACTCGATGGCCTCGTGGTCGCTAGCGGTGTAGGCGTTGCTGATTTTCCAACAAGCGGTTCTGGCCAACGCTCTGCTGGCGAATGTGAGGTCGATGACTGACCCCATGCCTCCCCTGCTGAACGTTTGTTGGTGTCCTTCATTGAGCAGCACCATGTCCAAGGTGGCGAAGGCCTCCAGCACCGTGCGTCCTCTAGCGTTGGTTCGGGAGGACCCCCACTCCTGGGCCCAGGCATTGAAGTCGCCCCCGACCACGACGACGCTTCGTCCTCGCAGGTCTCCGATCAGCTCGTCTATGATGCGGCTGAAGGTCTCCAGCGGGAGGCTGGGCGCCAGGTAGCAACTATAGACCCACATCCCGCCTACTTTGCCTCGAACGAACCCCTCGGCCGACTTTATGTCGCCGATCTGGGGCGTCTCCACTCCGCATGTCCACAACGCTGCTCTGCCCGAGCGGTCTGTGGCCCAGTTGCTGCAGCTGGGAGCCCTATAGGGCTCGCTGAGGATTGCCACCTCCGATCCCCGCTCACGCACCGTCTGTTGCAGGA
>NW_022995797.1:52780-53966 GCF_900245975.1 Drosophila guanche | reverse complement strand
TTCTTACATTCAATTTTGGGATTAAAAACACATGATGTACAGGAAGATACTAGTAAGTTTGAAGAAAATACATATGTAATCATTTACATGATATATAACGTGATATCCACCTGCCGTTATCCATTATCCTGGGTTCTTGCTGATGATTACCCTACAAGGTAGAGAAGTTTATAAAGATATTTCCATTAGGAACGATTTAATGATTGAACGTCCAAAAACATATATATGTACATATGTATATAGTCTAACGGCTTCTCCGGACAGACATCTTAACTTTTTGTTCTGGGTCTGTCTTATCTCGTTTAGCTACATATAATACACGTTTGAGAACTCAGCGGTGTCCTATGTGTCCTGAGCCAAAAAACTATATATGTAAAAATGTATGTATATAAGCAACTAAAAGCTGTTTGAGTATATTTTTACATTTTTATGTGTGTACATTGGGAAAAACAAAAAATTATATTTTAGGCATACATATACATATACATGTAGTATTGTATTTGCGATAAAAACTAGTTGGAACGTTGTGAGACGCTTCGAACGCATCACAACTGTTACACAAATTATTCAGTCAGGATATATATCCTGCTATGCAAACATTAAGCGTAGAACGTCGGCACATCCATTCTCGCTATCATTTTTCAATATGTCGGCAAACAATGATCAGGCAATTGCCGATCTTTTTGCACAATTTTCTCAAACCACCTATTCCAAGGAAAACTACCCAGGTCATATGTATCCATATAGTTTACCAAGGTTCATCATCTTTAAGTTTTAATGTTTGCTTATACAAATTATTTGTCGCTATTGGTTCGGTTTCCAGTCCGAACACATCACTATACTTGGTGCATAATTCTGTTAGTTGACTTTTTAATTGTTCTGAACAATTTTTCTTTAATTTTTAAAGTACTTGTTCGTTTCAATTTTCCGCATAAGTATTATGAATGAATAAGTCTGTTAACTTTTCATATTGTATTTTGTTTACTTTGACCAATTGGTCGAAATTAGTTGTGTTTAGAAGGCGTATGCATTTTTGGATGCTGCTATTGTATTTGCAACATAAATTCCATTATGTATTTCTTGATTAGGAACGAATATATAATCATTTAATGTACTAATGTCTATTTTTCGAATTACTTGGGATCTGGCTGGCAGAAGAACTGTATTGTTGCCAGCACTATATGTT
>NW_022995797.1:19262-51666 GCF_900245975.1 Drosophila guanche | reverse complement strand
AAGACTGTAATAGACGGAATGAACCTTTGCATTTACTGGTAGTTTCCTAAAGGGTTCTGCGAGTTTTCCGGCGTATTTTGCGCCATTCTCACATTGTTGTTAGCCTTGGTTGGAATTACCTCGGTATCTTCCTCGATTTTCGCCTATTCTTCCTCCACGTCTATTGTAATTATTGTTGTTGCTGTTGTTACCGCCTCGGTTGTAATTGTTGGGGTTGTAATTTCTGCCGCGATTATAACCTCGGCCTCCTCTATTATTGTTGTTTTCACCTCGTCGATAATACAGGACAGTGTTACTTTGACCTGTTATCCCCGTGCAACTATTGACGAAATTAGAACCGGCATCATTCATATTTGTGAATGTGTCTGCCTGCCTGACAAGTTTTACCTTATCATTTGAACAGTTTTGGGTCATGGCTTTCACAGCTGTTGTAGTGCTGTATTTGTTTGCAGAGATTGGCTTAGACCTTCACTTATATAAGCACCTTCAAGGGTCTTTGCCAGGTTTTGCACCTCTTGGGTGTACTGGTTAGCTGTTTTATTTTTCTGTTGCAGATTTGCTAAGATTCTTTAGCAGATACAACTTCTACCGATTTCTTCTACAACTTCAACAACTTCTCCGCACTTGACCGTTGATTGTCTGCTCATTACTTATCAAATTTCTTACACGGCCTCTTAGCTTTGTTTTTATAAGGCATATAGCTGTTGGCTCATGTGTACCTTTTAAGGTTCCTAATAGATTCAAAGAATCTAGAAAACTTTGTAGATGTTCCGGATTACCATCAAACTCTGGTAACAGAGATGTGGCTAGCTTGATGAAATCTACCACTGTTTGTGTCATTTTAGATCCCGTTTTTATGTCCGGTTTTGTTTCGCTTGGGTAGCTTTCTTCTAGTGTTTCAATTTCACTATCAGATTCAGCGCCTATTTATTGAATTGATTCGTTTGGGTAATTTAATTGGTCGGGATCAAACTCCGCAAATTGATTTAGACTTTCTGTCACGTCTATTTGAATATGTCGCCTATTGATGACATTAATTAATCTGGTGTTTCGGGATTTTATTATACATCTCTTAAACATCTCCTATTGTGCTCAGTTGCTAAACTATTTCCATAAATATTTACTAGGGTAACTAACTATATATAGTATTGTATTCCCATACTAATATTTCTATGCGGTTTTTTCTGTGTTTCAGCTTTTATGACTGCATCTTTATTGATGCATTTGTAAGATCTATCAAATTTGTTACGAAATGCGTCTATTATTTTCGCAATTTCATTCTATTTCATTATTTTTTTTCTATTCTCTATCACTAAACTATCCCATTATGTATTTTAATTATTTTTAAATATATTCAATGAAAAAAAAATTTGTTTTTGTTCCAACGTTCATGAAAGAAAATGGAAGGTTTTCTATTACAAATTTGTAGTTTTCATAATTTTTTTTTAAATGGGGATATACGTAAAGAAATTAAAATATTTTGTTCTTTGAAAATCAAAAATAAAATATTTGGTGATAATTTTTATGGCAACAAATATTTTTTGTATATTTTATTGTCTTACGCTTACGTCTTCATTCGTAAACAATGAAGAAAAAGAAGAAGACAATCAAAAAAATCGTGCGTACTGTTGTGTACTGTCTCGTCAACGTTTGGCAAACGACTGACAAGCTGGTGTTTCTCGAATGAGAAGCACTGTGGTGAATCCGTCAGCTATTAGTAATTTCACCATGCCATGAGCTAACCAGAAATATGCAAAGCTTTCTTCTAAGAATTATATGTACAGCTAATCCGAAATATGCAGCTAAGCCGAAAGCTTATCTCTTATACTTATATGTATGTAAACACATATGTATGCAGAAGGCAGTTTTCCAATGAGCCCTGCTATTAGAGAATGTGGTATATTTTCAGTCTTCTTACTGTTAAGCTATTGTCTATTAACTTAAGGCTAAATTATTTTCGTGGTTGTGGAGTCTGTCAATGTATTTCTTACTAGTTTTATTTATTTCTTCTTTAATGGTTCTAATATTAAGATCTTTGTGGATATTTGCATTAGATACATAAAACGGAGCATTGACAATGTGTCGCAAAGTTTTTGATTGGTAACGCTGAAGTATCTCAATATTTGAGTTGCTGGCAGTCCTCCAGAGCTGTATAGCGTAGGTCCAAACAGGCTTCAGTATGGATTTGTGGAGGGAAGCTTTGTTTTCCAAAGTGGTTTCTGATTTTCGACTTATCAACCAGGACATTTTAAGTGTTTTAAGTCTGAGTTGTTGACATTTTGCTTTAATGTGGTTTTTCCATGTTAATCTGCGGTCGAGATGCAAACCGAGATACTTCACACAGGTACTTTGTGGAATTGGTGAGCCGTTAAGTGTAACATTTGGGCAGTTACCTGGTCTTAATGAAAACGTTATTTGGACTGATTTCAGGGAGTTGATTCTAATTTTCCATTGAAGGAACCAGTCTTCAATTAGGCTTAGCTCATTTTGCAGAAGTTCGGANTCTGATTTTCGACTTATCAACCAGGACATTTTAAGTGTTTTAAGTCTGAGTTGTTGACATTTTGCTTTAATGTGGTTTTTCCATGTTAATCTGCGGTCGAGATGCAAACCGAGATACTTCACACAGGTACTTTGTGGAATTGGTGAGCCGTTAAGTGTAACATTTGGGCAGTTACCTGGTCTTAATGAAAACGTTATTTGGACTGATTTCAGGGAGTTGATTCTAATTTTCCATTGAAGAAACCAGTCTTCAATTAGGCTTAGCTCATTTTGCAGAAGTTCGGAAGCTTCATTTATAGATGTGATTGTGGCTAAAACGGCTGTATCATCAGCATATGTTTCAACAGGGCAGTTGTTTGTTACTGACATGTCGGCCGTATATAGGGTGTAGAGAATTGGTCCCAATACGCTTCCTTGTGGGACGCCTGCGTTGATGAGAAGTAGTGATGAAGTATAGTTTTTCTGCTCCACGTAAAAGAAGCCAAATATGATTTGATTAATAAATAGTACGGACCAGGTAGCCATTTCTTTATCTTGTACAAAAACGCTTGTTGAACATCAAGAAATGCAGCAGTGCAGTATTTTTTGTTTTCAAATGCCGAGACTATATCATTAATAACCCTGTTACATTGCTCAGGGGTCCCGTGACCTCTCCTGAATCCGAATTGGTATTCAGTAATGATGGAAAGTTCGTCCAAAATTGACATCAATCTCTTCAATAGTATTTTTTCAAACACTTTCGAGGATATTGTCAACAGACTAATGGGACGGTATGATGTCAATTCCGTTTCTAATTAGTTTGGCTTTAAGATCATAATAATGCGCAGATTTCCATTGACTTGGAAAGTGGTCTAGTCTGAGAATCGCGTTAAATATAAGAGTGAGAAACCGAATGCATTTTGGTGGTAAACTTTTTAGGGTGATACCGTCTGTTTTATCAGGACCTGGTGCTTTTTTATTGTTAAAGCATTTGATTTCTATCACAACTTCTTCATATTTGATGCTTTTAATAGGCAAGCTCATTTTCCAGGGTGACTCAAGGAATTTTTCTACTACAGTCTCTGTTATATCTATATATATATATATTAAACTTGGAACGCCACATTTCCCACATTTGGACCCACATTTCGTGCAGCATGTCAAGAGCTAAATTTGCTTGAAAACGATACTCATTGGGACACTACAATCGCTGAAGCAATTATTGCTGCATCTCCAAGTCAGATACGCACATTATTTGCTATCATCATTTCAACAGGCTTCCCATCGAACCCACTTGAACTGTGGAACAAATACAAAGATAACATGTCCGAAGATAGTTTACATCGAATTCGCGTCAGCTCAAGAAATTACGATCTTGAGGTGAANGAAGCAAGGCGATGCAGTTCCTGGTCATCCAGATATGCGTTCTACTGATGCTCTTGGTCGTATTTACACAGTTCATCCGAAGAATGATGAATGTTTCTATTTGCGGTTGTTGCTGGTACATGTTCGAGGGCCAACATCATTTGAATCACTGCGAACTGTTAATGGTATCGTGTGCCCCACATTTCGTGCAGCATGTCAAGAGCTAAATTTGCTTGAAAACGATACTCATTGGGACACTACAATCGCTGAAGCAATTATTGCTGCATCTCCAAGTCAGATACGCACATTATTTGCTATCATCATTTCAACAGGCTTCCCATCGAACCCACTTGAACTGTGGAACAAATACAAAGATAACATGTCCGAAGATAGTTTACATCGAATTCGCGTCAGCTCAAGAAATTACGATCTTGAGGTGAATGGGAGATCCATAACCAGACTTTGCTCTTGATCGAAGATATGTGTTACCTCATGTGCGGCAGTTTGTTAGTTAGGTTAGGAATGCCAGCGCCAGATCGCGGAATGAATGACACTTTTAATAGAGAATTGGAACGTGAATATGAATATGATCCACATGAACTAATCCAATCAGTTCAAACGAATGTACCTCTGTTGAATCCTAAGCAGAGGGAAGGAAGTCTATGATACACTGATAAATGCAATTGATGATGGAAATGGCGGCTTATTTTTTTTTTATGCCCCCGGTGGAACTAGGAAGACATTCCTCATGTCATTGATTTTGGCGAGATCCGAAATTGCGGTAGCAATTGCTTCTTCTGGAATAGCGGCCACATTGTTAGACGGATGCCGTACGGCTCACTCAGCGTTAAAATTGCCATTAAACCTTCAAACTACTGAACAACCGACATGTAACATTTCGAGAAACTCCGCAATGGCCAAAGTTTTAGTAGCATCAAAAATCATCATATGGGACGAATGCACAATGGCGCACAAACGCGCATTGGAAGCACTAGACCGAACATTAAAAGATCTGCGCAATGACTCGATTGATGATTGAATGATTTTATTATCTGGCGATTTCCGACAAACACTGCCAGTCATTCCAAGATCTACTGCTGCAGACGAAATAAACGCTTGCCTCAAAGCATAAAATCTGTGGCGATATGCAAAGAAACTTCAACTGTCTGTAAATATGAGAGTTGCATTGTTGAACGATTTATCTGCTGATGATTTCTCGAAGCAATTGCTGACTATCGGTAATGGCCGTGTTCCTGTTGACAAATCGAGCGGTTTGATTTCATTTCCTCCAAATTTTTGCAATTTCGTATCATCAAAAGACGAGCTTATCAATAACGTATACAAAAATACTAAATGGTTAAGTGAGCGAGCAATTTTGGCCGCTAAAAATAAAGATGTAGATGACCTCAATCTTATAATTCAAAATCAAATCGTAGGTACTCTATATTCATTGAAATCTATCGACTGTGTAACAAACGAAGAAGAAGCCACTAATTATCCAACTGAATTTTTAAACTCCTTGGATGTCTTGCCTTCGCCATGACGATCAACAAATCACAGGGCCAATCCTTGACTATTTGTGGCCTCAATCTAGAAAATGAATGTTTTTCTCATGGTCAATTGTACGTGGCATGCTCACGTGTCGGCAAACCATCCGCTTTATTTGTTCTTGCGCCTGACCAAAAAACAAAGAATGTCGTTTACCACAAAGTGCTTGAATGAAAATCCTATTACCATCGCATTGGATCATTGCAACCTATAGAAGATGCACAGCATAATTTCTTACAATATGGGCAATATGGAAGAACAACTTGACAGGCGTCAAGGGATCAACACAGCTACGAAGAGAGCAATTCTCCAATATCTACAGCCAATGCTTCATGGACATCATGCATTGGTCAAGCTGTTCAAGACTGCTTTAGAGCGCATTCCAAGTGATTGCAATTCAGTCAATTCAATACATTTGTAATGGCGGTTTTTGGTATCCAAACATCCAATACCAACGATGAAATCACGCGCTATCAAGTTGGCACTTTTTTGTTTCTATCTATGTAAACATATTATTTTGTATCATTGTTTTACGTTCATCAAAGCCTAAATTAGTTCAGCTAAAAAGTAACACGACATTCATTGACTGTTAGGCGGTGCAAAGTTCGCCGGGTCAGCTAGTAATTATATAATGAAGATGTTGAGCAAATGCTTCATTATTAGACCTACACCAAGTTCCGTTGCTTTTGCGAATATTTATGTTTCTTTTAGCTGGTTTCTTTTAGTATTTAGTCGCCCTCCATAGGTTGTATTCATTGTTGCTGGAATTAGAGTCATAGTTTCTCAGATACGCAGCTAGAGATTCATTGCGTAAGTTCGTCAGCAGTTGTCTAAGTTCAGATGCAGCCTTATAATCTTTTGTCAACAGGGTAGTGAGTTGGTTGTTGATGATTAAGAGCATGATTCGTGTTTCTGTAGCTCGCATTATGAATTGTATTTGTGAAAAGCTCCACATAATAGTCTATCTGCTCTCCTGTTTTAAACGAAATGTCCAGGCTTATAGCTGAGTCTAAATAGCTTTTAAATGCGTTAATGTCTGCAGAGGCTGTAATGACTTTATAGGGCTTTTCCAACATATGGGCTATTGTGCTGTAAGTTCCTATTATTAGAGAATGATCTGAGATAAGGTCAAAGCTCTCCATTACTCGCATGTGTGATTGTGAGATTCCAGAGAATACTACGAAATCAATCAAATCTGGAATTTTTTGACTATCAGTTAGCCAGTATGTGGGCACACCAGTTGACAAAGTCGTTATGTTATTGTTTCGTATGCATTTGTATAACCCCGATCCCTTCGGGTTAGTTAATCTGGATCCCCACCATGGATGTTTGGCATTGAAGTCGCCTCCCACGATAAACTTTGTTCCCAGTCCTTGGAAAACAATTTTTAAATCGAGTTTTTTTATTGTGAAGCTCGGTGGGAGATAAATCGCTTTTATTGATACATCTGCGTGCATACATTTTATCTGAATTGAGGCAGCCTGCATAGCGGTTTCCCTAGAACTTTCCATAATCTGAAATTTAAGGCCCTGCTTGTTCTTGAAGTCTGTTTCTGAAATAAGCATGACGTCAATGGCATTCGTTTTTAGAAATAACGATATTTCATTTACATGGTTGGAAAGCCCATGGCATTCCATATTCCTAGGTTTAGATTTATTTGCATAGCTTATTTACAAGTAACATTATCATGTTAAGTAAATTATTCGTAAGTTAAGATTGTTTTTCTAGAAGCTGTTCTATTCTTTCTAGAGACTTGTTCGAGGTACTATTTCCTGCAGCAACTTGAGCGTATGATTGGTAATCTTTGGGTTGTTGGGTCGAATTATTAAACGGAGCAAATGATTGAGATGTAGCAAGGTCTTTTTTATACCCGGTACTCGAAGGGTAAATAGGGTATATTGTATTAGTGCACAAAGTGAATGTATGTAACACACAGAAGGAAACGTTTCCGATCCCATTCAATAGCCGAGTCGATTGAGGCATGTCTGTCTGTCCGTCTGTCCGTCTTGTTTGTCGGCTAGTTCTTAGACACTATAAGAGCTAGAGCCACCAAATTTTGCATCCAGACTTCTATATGCGTACACTGTTACAAGTGCATTTTAAAAATGAGCCACGCCCCATTCCGCCACCACAAAGGGGCGAAAACCTCCCAAATCTTCAATTTATAGATAAAAGATAAAAGCAAACTAAAAACGCCATTCCGTAGGGAATGGCCATATCTATCAGATCACCAAAAAAATTGGGATCCGATTGGATCATTATTATAGCCAGAATGAAGAAATTAATGTGCAGTGGCTAAACCCACCCTGTCCCGCATCTTTTGTTAATCTTTTTACATTCTCTCATTCACACTCTGCTTCTGCTTAACTCGGCCCCTGCCTCTGCCGACTTTTAACCCACCCCGTCCCGCAGCTTATATTTGTTTTTTTTTTTTGTGTGCGGGCGCTGCCTCTGCCTCTGCCGCGAGTCTGCAGTGTGTTGGTCCAGGGAGGGCGGCGAGCTAACGGAGCGTGTTAGTGTAAGTAGTGTTGTAGATGTATATGACAGATGAAGAAAAAATGTTCAATTTGACAAAACACCGCTAAGGTGCAGATGTAGTACTGAGTGCCGGGTATAAACGTTGTGACGCGTAAGAAGCGTCTCACACGTCCCTTCTCGTTTCTTTTCAAGTGGGTCTCTAAGTTTATTCACACAGTGTTCGCTGAATACTCTAATGGAAAATTGTTGCAACGCCAAATACAATTGCCGTTATTCATTATTTGTATGCATATTATATGTTTATAACCGTTTATCCCGTTCGTCCTAAACGTATTTAAGAAATATATGAGCATAGAGAGGATACACAAAATCATTTTAAGCAGAAGCAACACAAAAATGCCAAGCGTCTCAAGCTCTAAAAATGAAAACGCATATGAAGTCGAGAATAGATACACGCACTGCCATTATGTATGTATGTGCCACCGCACACATGAAATTACGTAGCAGACTTGAAAAGGAAAAACAAAATTTTGTTTTTGTGAGTCGCTTTGCGCTCAATACTCAAGAGAGCCAAACGAAATCATTGCCATCATTGCCATCTCTCAGCCGAAGGCTCTCTCACCAAGAGCCGAAGGCACTGGGACCCAATCCCCTATCCTGATTATGCAGCCAATTTTAACTCGGTTTGACCACTCACAAAAGCAATTAGGAGGCTTTTCTGGTTTTTATTAATTTTTTTTATTAATTCCAAAGGGCCGAAGTGGCCCTACCAGGTATACCTTGCTGACATCGCGGTCATGGCTGACATCGCAACTGACGAGCTGATTTTAAATAATGCCGAAGAGAAATAAACTTTAAACAAAAAAGTTAAAATATTCAATAGAAGCTGATAGAACACTAAACATAAAAAATATATTTATTATTTTTCAGGAATGGAATACTTAGAGTACTTGGATATATCACATAATAAGCTGAAAACAATTTCCAGTAGCATATTTGGTATTCGTAACATTGCACAAAATGTACGGATCATAGCTAACGATAATGTTTGGCACTGCGACTGTACATTAAAAAATGAGCAGCCCGGAGCCCTGGTAGCTCTAGCTGTTATAGTCTCTGAGAACTAGCCGACAAACAAGACGGACGGACAGACGGACGGACAGACGGACAGACAGACATGGCTCTATCGACTCGGCTATTGATGCTGATCAAGAATGATTTTTCAAAGTTTACATTTTTCCTACCTTTACATCAATCTTCAAAAAAAACAAACACGCCCTTTTAGTAGCCAATCTTCCTCACTGCGCGAATCAGCTTTAGCGAGTGAGTAAATGTGTAAAAAATAAAAAATGATGTTGGAAGGGGTGGGGGTAGGCACTGGACATGAATTGAGTCATCCTTGCTATAATAATGATTGGATAATCTGAATCTGATAGATATGGCCATTCTCTACGGAACTGCATTTGCGTTTTCTAATGTCTTCAAAATTGTGGAAGTCAGAGATTATCTCCCTTTGTGGGGGCAGGGTGGGACCTGGCTAAATTTAAACAAACTTTAGTCAGTGAGATTTCAAATGAGTCTTCTCAAAAAATTTAATCAATCTACCTACACAGACATGGCTATATATGTAGACTCGGCTATTGATGATGATCAAGAATATATACACTTAATAGGGGCGGAAACGTTTTCGTTACATATGTACATACATACAAATACAATAAACGGACACACAGATAGTGAAATATTCCATTGTCGGACAAATGCTTCAGATAATATGGTATCCGACACTGACCGATTTTCCAAGTTTTTAAAGTCGACATTTTCTAAAAATACGTCACAAAAATCAAAAAAATTGTGCATTTCAAAGCTCAATATTTCCCAGAGGGTAAGCTTCAACCACAAAGTGTTTAGGTTCACTTTTTAGCTGCATCAATTAGCTTTTTAGATAAACAATGTTATTTACAATCAGATCTAAGACATTCAAATGATGTGAAAAAAACCGCTACCTCTGAAAATACCTAAAAAAAAACTTTTAAAAATTCTTAAAAACAAGTTCTGCCATAGAAAAAAAAACATATTAAAAGCCCCAAATCTTTCAGAAATGAGAAGGGACGTGTGTGACTATCTTACGCCTCACAGTTTTTATATATCAGTATATCTGAACCTTAGTGGTTCTTTTCGAATTTTAGATTTTAAATGTTACATTTTCTGCATCTGTCATCTACATCTACATACTTCTCTCACTTCTCTCACAAACACGCCCACGAAACATTTCCTTCTCTCTGTTACATATTTCGAAAACAATTAAAATCTCATATATTTTACTATCGCGACGTCGTAGATAGTTTCGGCCCAGAAACTATATATTGGCACGTACATCGGCATTTATCTTATACATATATACACGTTAGGAAATCATCTCCGTCCACCGCCGCCTGTATAGAAGTGCACACTGCGTTCATAGTCATATCGAATTGGAACATTTCTTTCATAGAACCGAAGTACCGGAACTCAAGATTTTTAAAATAATTTGACTTTGTGTCTCTACTTTAAATAGAGTGTATTGCATTTGTGCACGAAAGTGNAATGAGAAGGGACGTGTGTGACTATCTTACGCCTCACAGTTTTTATATATCAGTATATCTGAACCTTAGTGGTTCTTTTCGAATTTTAGATTTTAAATGTTACATTTTCTGCATCTGTCATCTACATCTACATACTTCTCTCACTTCTCTCGCAAACACGCCCACGAAACATTTCCTTCTCTCTGTTACATATTTCGAAAACAATTAAAATCTCATATATTTTACTATCGCGACGTCGTAGATAGTTTCGGCCCAGAAACTATATATTGGCACGTACATCGGCATTTATCTTATACATATATACACGTTAGGAAATCATCTCCGTCCACCGCCGCCTGTATCTTCACGTGTGACGCAAGTATCAGTATAGCTTAACCTTGTAAAGAAAGTATCTTGGCTTCATGGCCTTGAGTTCTAAAAATTTTATTAAACTGAAACACAGAGATGAAATTTATCTCACATAACGTAAACACGTGCTTTCACCTACGTACATTGAGTGTCTTTCTTTGCAAAGGCTTGGGTTTTACGTGTTTGTATGATGATCAGCATCAAAGCAGAGCCTATGTCTGTCTTTCCGTCAGTCTAGTTAGATTCACAAAATTTTGTGTGAAGACTCGTGAAAAAAATGTAAAAATCCATGTATGTATGTATCACTAAGGTTACAAACATACATATGAAGACTGAGTACCGGGTATAAAAGTTGTGACAAGTAGGAAGCGTCTTACAAACGTTCCTACTCGCTCACGATCCATTTTTTTAAATTTCATCCATAAATTCTTCCATCAAAAACGCTCATCATATGCGTTTACCAGGACAATCACAAGAAATGTAAATGATCGGTGTTAATCAGATCATTGTTAATCATTGTTAAAACCAGAATGAAAATATTAATTTGTCCACACCCCGTCCAGCTTGCTCCGTTAGTGCTTGCTCATTCTCTCTCTCGCGCTCGCACACTCTGCCTGAGCAGTGTGTGTTTTGGAGGAGCGAGGCGAGCGAAAAGTGCGTGTTGGTGTGAGAGGAGATGTATATAAAAAATGTAGAAAATCTAAAATTGGAAAAAATCATATGGTTACATATGTACATATATATGTACATATATACTGTTAAGTACCGGGTATAAATGAAGTACTCATAAAGTTCCTCTTCATTTAGCTTTTAATGTTTTTAATATGTTAATGTTAATGTTTAGCTCTAATTTTTTCGAACATTATCCTAAGAACTATCTATCTGTCCTGCATTTAGGCGACCAGCTCGTTTACACTCGTCGACCCTCTTGCGGCAGCGCCATCGGTGAGAGGAGGGCTGCGTAGCTGCCAGTGATCCGCTTGTAACAGGCTTCTGTAGCATTGCCAGCTTGATTGTGCATTCATTGCACGTCAACGTCTAAAAATAACTACAAAATAGTAAATAGTAATTCGATTAAAAGAAGGTATTTGCAAGTGCGCAAAAACGCTTGACCAGAAAAGGTCAATATGGTTTAAACTAGTTCATTTAGGTCTTATTATCTCATACTCGTACATTCAGGTGCTTAGACAGTCGGATAGATAGACCTGCGGATTTGTACTTTTATTTTGATTTCTTTTTTTGTGTCGAAAACGACCCCATTCGTTGAGCCTAAGATCACAATTCACAGGTTGAGACAGACCTACAGGTCTTATTCATTTTCACTATCATATACATACATACATATTAAAAGTAACTGCCTCAAAGTTTATTTTAATTTGGATATCCAAGAATGTAAGTTAAAACCCTAATTTTTGTGTACTACATGTCCTTCTATGATCATTCAAACTTCTTTTATGTATACATTAGTAAATGTACTATATATTGCACTATAGGTGGACGGCAATAGGTAATAGGACCCAAGAACGACTACTAATGGGATGTTCCATCTCTTCAAATATTTCTATAAAGGTAATCCTTGCTAAATTTGATTGAACGTCCAAAAACATATATATGTACATATGTATATAGTCTAACGGCTTCTCCGGACAGACATCTTAACTTTTTGTTCTGGGTCTGTGTTATCTCGTTTAGCTACATATAATACACGTTTGAGAACTCAGCGGTGTCCTATGTGTCCTGAGCCAAAAAACTATATATGTAAAAATGTATGTATATAAGCAACTAAAAGCTGTTTGAGTATATTTTTACATATTTATGTGTGTACATTGGGAAAAACAAAAAATTATATTTTAGGCATACATATACATATACATGTATTATTGTATTTGCGATAAAAACTAGTTGGAACGTTGTGAGACGCTTCGAACGCATCACAACTGTTACACAAATTATTCAGTCAGGATATATATCCTGCTATGCAAACAGTAAGCGTAAACCGTCGGCACATCCATCCTCGCTATCATTTTTCAATATGTCGGCAAACAATGATCAGGCAATTGCCGATCTTTTTGCACAATTTTCTCAAACCACCTATTCCAAGGAAAACTACCCAGGTCATATGTATCCATATAGTTTACCAAGGTCGAATAGCATTTTCTGCCCTTTGTTTAATGAAAGCTCCTTACTTCATGAACTTCAACTAGTTAAGCCGTTATTTTCACCGGGCCCTGACGGAGTTCCCGGCTGTGTACTCAGGTACTTTGCCGAGTCTCTGTGCGGACCTTTGCTTAAACTGTTCACTCTATCCATCCATTCTTCTAGCTTTCCCCCCATCTGGAAGAAATCCTCCATAAGAAAGGTGGCAAATCTGAGGGTAAACACAATATAGGTATATCTAAGTTATCCGTTATTCCTAAAATGTTCGAGAAAATTTTAACTCCGCAGTTGCAGCATTTCTGCAAATCACTTATATCTCCAGCTCAGCACGGATTAATACGGCGACGATCAACAACCACTAATCTTTTAGAGTTCACCTCCTCTGTCATTAAGGGATTCCAAGGTAACTTGCAGACGGATGTTATTTACATTGACTTCAGTACGGAATTCGATTCTGTAAATCATTCACTTCTTGCACAAAAGCTCTGCTGTGTTTGATGGCAATGATTGCGTTTGGCTCTCTTGAACATTGAGCGCAAAGCGACTCGCAAAAACAAAATTTAGTTTTTCCTTTTCAAGTCTGCTTCGTAATTTCATGTGTGCGGTGACACATACATAAAGGATGGCAATGCGTGTATCTATTCTCGACTTCATATGCGTTTTTCCAATAGAGTATTCAGCGAATACTGTGTGAATACACATAGAGACCCACACACGAGACTACGAAATCAACTTGAAAAGAAACGAGAAGGGACGTGTGAGACGCTTCTTACGCGTCACAACTTTTATACCCGGCACTCAGTACTACTTCTGCACCTTAGCGGTGTTTTGTCAAATTGAACATTTTTTCTTCATCTGTCATATACATCTACAACACTACTTTGGTTGGTGTACAACACGCTCCGTTAGCTCGCCGCCCTCCCTAGACCCACACACTGCAGACTCGCGGCAGAGGCAGAGGCAGCGCCCGCACACAAAAAAAAAAAATATAAGCTGCGGGACGGGGTGGGTTAAAAGTCGGCAGAGGCAGGGGCCGAGTGAAGCAGAAGCAGAGTGTGAATGAGAGAATGTGAAAAGAACAACAAAAGTTGCGGGACAGGGTGGGTTTAGCCACTGCAAATTAATTTTTTCATTCCAGCTTTAATAATAATCGAATCGGATCCCAATTCAGTGATCTGATAGATATGGCCATTCCCTACGGAACGGCGTTTTAGTTTTCTAATTTTTGAAATACACTTCTTTCAATGTGAGCTTACAGCAGCCCGGAGCCAAAATTTGGTGGCTCTAGCTCTTATAGTCTCTGAGAACTAGCCGACAAACAATACGGACGGACGGACCGACGGATGGACAGACGGACAGACAGACATGGCTCTATCGACTCGGCTATTGATGCTGATCAAGAATGATTTTCCAAAGTTTAGATTTTTCCTACCTTTACATCAATCTTTACAAAAAACAAACCTTTTAGTAGCCAATCTTCCTCACTGCGCGAATCAGCTTTAGCGAGTGAGTAAATGTGTAAAAAATAAAAAATGATGTTGGAAGGGGTGGGGGTAGGCACTGGACATGAATTGAGTCATCCTTGCTATAATAATGATCCGATCTAATCTGAATCTGATAGATATGGCCATTCTCTACGGAACTGCATTTGCGTTTTCTAATGTCTTCAAAATTGTGGAAGTCAGAGATTATCTCCCTTTCTGGGGGCAGGGTGGCCCCTGGCTAAATTTAAACAAACTTCAGTCAGTGAGATTTCAAATGAGTCTTCTCAAAAAATTTAATCAATCTACCTACACAGACATGGCTATATATGTAGACTCGGCTATTGATGATGATCAAGAATATATACACTTAATAGGGGCGGAAACGTTTTCGTTACATATATATATACATACAAATACAATAAACGGACACACAGATAGTGAAATATTCCATTGTCGGACAAATGCTTCAGATAATATGGTATCCGACACTGACCGATTTTCCAAGTTTTTAAAGTCGACATTTTCTAAAAATACGTCACAAAAATCAAAAAAATTGTGCATTTCAAAGCTCAATATTTCCCAGAGGGTAAGCTTCAACCACAAAGTGTTTAGGTTCACTTTTTAGCTGCATCAATTAGCTTTTTAGATAAACAATGTTATTTACAATCAGATCTAAGACATTCAAATGATGTGAAAAAAACCGCTACCTCTGAAAATACCTAAAAAAAACCTTTAAAAATTCTTAAAAACAAGTTCTGCCATAGAAAAAAAAACATATTAAAAGCCCCAAATCTTTCAGAAATGAGAAGGGACGTGTGTGACTATCTTACGCCTCACAGTTTTTATATATCAGTATATCTGAACCTTAGTGGTTCTTTTCGAATTTTAGATTTTAAATGTTACATTTTCTNTATAACGTGATATCCACCTGCCGTTATCCATTATCCTGGGTTCTTGCTGATGATTACCCTACAAGGTAGAGAAGTTTATAAAGATATTTCCATTAGGAACGATTTAATGATTGAACGTCCAAAAACATATATATGTACATATGTATATAGTCTAACGGCTTCTCCGGACAGACATCTTAACTTTTTGTTCTGGGTCTGTGTTATCTCGTTTAGCTACATATAATACACGTTTGAGAACTCAGCGGTGTCCTATGTGTCCTGAGCCAAAAAACTATATATGTAAAAATGTATGTATATAAGCAACTAAAAGCTGTTTGAGTATATTTTTACATATTTATGTGTGTACATTGGGAAAAACAAAAAATTATATTTTAGGCATACATATACATATACATGTATTATTGTATTTGCGATAAAAACTAGTTGGAACGTTGTGAGACGCTTCGAACGCATCCCAACTGTTACACAAATTATTCAGTCAGGATATATATCCTGCTATGCAAACAGTAAGCGTAAACCGTCGGCACATCCATCCTCGCTATCATTTTTCAATATGTCGGCAAACAATGATCAGGCAATTGCCGATCTTTTTGCACAATTTTCTCAAACCACCTATTCCAAGGAAAACTACCCAGATCATATGTATCCATATAGTTTACCAAGGTCGAATAGCATTTTCTGCCCTTTGTTTAATGAAAACTCCTTACTTCATGAACTTCAACTAGTTAAGCCGTTATTTTCACCGGGCCCTGACGGAGTTCCCGGCTGTGTACTCAGGTACTTTGCCGAGTCTCTGTGCGGACCTTTGCTTAAACTGTTCACTCTATCCATCCATTCTTCTAGCTTTCCCCCCATCTGGAAGGAATCCTCCATAAGAAAGGTATCAAGTCTATGGGTAAACACAATATAGGTATATCTAAGTTATCCGTTATTCCTAAAATGTTCGAGAAAATTTTAACTCCGCAGTTGCAGCATTTCTGCAAATCACTTATATCTCCAGCTCAGCACGGATTAATACGGCGACGATCAACAACCACTAATCTTTTAGAGTTCACCTCCTCTGTCATTAAGGGATTCCAAGGTAACTTGCAGACGGATGTTATTTACATTGACTTCAGTACGGAATTCGATTCTGTAAATCATTCACTTCTTGCACAAAAGCTCTGCTGTGTTTGATGGCAATGATTGCGTTTGGCTCTCTTGAACATTGAGCGCAAAGCGACTCGCAAAAACAAAATTTAGTTTTTCCTTTTCAAGTCTGCTTCGTAATTTCATGTGTGCGATGACACATACATAAAGGATGGCAATGCGTGTATCTATTCTCGACTTCATATGCGTTTTTCCAATAGAGTATTCAGCGAATACTGTGTGAATACACATAGAGACCCACACACGAGACTACGAAATCAACTTGAAAAGAAACGAGAGGGACGTGTGAGACGCTTCTTACGCGTCACAACTTTTATACCCGGCACTCAGTACTACTTCTGCACCTTAGCGGTGTTTTGTCAAATTGAACATTTTTTCTTCATCTGTCATATACATCTACAACACTACTTACACCAACACGCTCCGTTAGCTCGCCGCCCTCCCTAGACCCACACACTGCAGACTCGCGGCAGAGGCAGAGGCAGCGCCCGCACACAAAAAAAAAAAAATATAAGCTGCGGGACGGGGTGGGTTAAAAGTCGGCAGAGGCAGGGGCCGAGTGAAGCAGAAGCAGAGTGTGAATGAGAGAATGTGAAAAGAACAACAAAAGTTGCGGGACAGGGTGGGTTTAGCCACTGCAAATTAATTTTTTCATTCCAGCTTTAATAATGATCGAATCGGATCCCAATTCAGTGATCTGATAGATATGGCCATTCCCTACGGAACGGCGTTTTAGTTTTCTAATTTTTGAAATACACTTCTTTCAATGTGAGCTTACAGCAGCCCGGAGCCAAAATTTGGTGGCTCTAGCTCTTATAGTCTCTGAGAACTAGCCGACAAACAATACGGACGGACGGACCGACGGATGGACAGACGGACAGACAGACATGGCTCTATCGACTCGGCTATTGATGCTGATCAAGAATGATTTTCCAAAGTTTACATTTTTCCTACCTTTACATCAATCTTTACAAAAAACAAACCTTTTAGTAGCCAATCTTCCTCACTGCGCGAATCAGCTTTAGCGAGTGAGTAAATGTGTAAAAAATAAAAAATGATGTTGGAAGGGGTGGGGGTAGGCACTGGACATGAATTGAGTCATCCTTGCTATAATAATGATCCGATCTAATCTGAATCTGATAGATATGGCCATTTTCTACGGAACTGCATTTGCGTTTTCTAATGTCTTCAAAATTGTGGAAGTCAGAGATTATCTCCCTTTGTGGGGCAGTGTGGCCCCTGGCTAAATTTAAACAAACTTCAGTCAGTGAGATTTCAAATGAGTCTTCTCAAAAAATGTAATCAATCTACCTACACAGACATGGCTATATATGTAGACTCGGCTATTGATGATGATCAAGAATATATACACTTAATAGGGGCGGAAACGTTTTCGTTACATATATACATACATACAAATACGTCGTACGAATGCTTTAGACAATATGGTATCCGAGAAAAGTAAACTACTACTGAAAATTTTCTGTAATAGATTGACAGATTGAAGACTTATTTAAGTATCGGACTGAGAAAAAGCAATTTTTGCACTCACAGTTCAGTAGAATTTCCATATTAATCAGATCCCCAAGTTGAAGTTGGCTTTGATCATTATTATAGCCAGAATGACAACAATAATTTTGCAGTGGCTACTCTCAACCCCCTTCAGCAGCTGTTTTTGTTCTTGCTAATTCTCTTTCGTTCGCACACTGCAGAGTTTTACTCTGGGGGAGGTTGTCGAGCTATAAGGGCGTTGTGGTGCGAGAAGTGATGTACATGTATGTGTACATAGAAAGCAGATGTAAAAAAATGTATAAAATGTAAAATTTGATAACAATTATTTGGTTAGATTTATACATATGCATATGTGCATTAGTGTGGGGGTTTTTCTTGGGAGTTCAATTGAACAATTTACATATTCTACCGAATGTTAAAGATTATCTACATAGGTACATGCTCTACAGAAATTGCGTGAAGACGGACTCCAAAGACGACCTACAAGAATGCCAAAATAAGTTATCAATAGGAAATCAAGTAATACCTGTCATAACTTGCATAAATTCTGAAACATTATGTTTAGATTAATTTTAGATGATTAAATATTAGTCAATAATTACTCCTCTTACCATCAAAGTCAACTGTGCCTGAGCCATCAGCATCAATTTCTTCTATGATCAAATCCAAGTCTTGATTAGATATCTTA
Source organism: Drosophila guanche (assembly GCF_900245975.1). Taxonomy (NCBI): domain Eukaryota; kingdom Metazoa; phylum Arthropoda; class Insecta; order Diptera; family Drosophilidae; genus Drosophila; species Drosophila guanche. The sequence goes on along the minus strand of NW_022995797.1, from coordinate 32,960 downwards.
TCATCTAATTCGTGCAGAATACCACGCAGTGTGGCAACCGTTAGATAACCTTTTCCTTCCTTATCGTAAACACGAAAAGCTTCTTTTAGTTCATTTTGAAGAGCTCCCAAATCCTCCTCTACTTCAATAAAACGAGCCGCCAGCTTGCAAAATTGACCGAAATCCAATTTACCACTTGTTCCCTTATCGACTTCTTTAATAAGAGCCTTAACTGCTGGCGGCTCCAGCTTCTGACCTAAAATTTCAAGTATGCTAGATACATCTGTATGGTCGATCGACCCCGCACCGTCGTGATCAAAAGCCTTAAAAGCATTTCGAAGAACTGCAAAACAGTACCGATATTAGTCAATTATTAAAATATTAAAATATGCCACGTACTTCTCAATTGTTCTTTGTCATACTCTCCTTCAGCCTGCAAAACGTACAAAATTGTAAATCATTATGCTTCCATTGCATGTGTGATCTGCAAATTGTGATATATTTTAACTGCTCAGAATAGAAATTCGCGTCACAATAATTTTTCTTAAAATTAGCCAAATATAACGCAAAGATATGATTTATATACTTATTTTTGTAGTCTTATATCTCTGCAGTATCTTCTGTTTTTGTATGTCTATTGTACAATACATTTTTTTTGGTTACAATCTCCAAAGTTGTTAGTTCTAAAAACTCACCATTTTATGCAACTCTTTAGGAATTATTTAATTTATGAATTCGAATTCCGTCTTGTTAAAGATAAAACGGTATATTTTTCGAGATTTAAAAACTATTGACAACTAGATAAAACAAAAAAAATTACACAAAACAATATCCAATATGTGGCCGTCTAATCCTATTGATTAACCACAAACGTTTCAGCAATTCGATGTATTTTCCAATTGTGAAGGAAATTCGGGATAGGTAAATGTCACTATGCCGAATAGCAACAACAAAAACATTGATCTGATCACCACAAACGCACATCAAATACAAAACTGGCGTCTCATCGATGCTTAGAGAGTAAGAGCATTAACCGCATGGTGTGAGAAGGCGACAGTGGTAGTTCCCATTTAGAATATGTGTGTATGAAAAATGCCATTTGCTACCATCTACCAATTAAATCTAATATTACGTGTTGATATTTGGTGAAAGTAACTTCGAAAGTAACACAGCCTCAGCTATGAGAACCTTTTTTTAAGGTTTGAAGCTTTATAAATGCATACTTTTATACCAGTAACTCGAAGAGTAAATACGGTATATTGTATTTCTGCGAATAACGGTTGTATGTAACGCACAGGATCAAACTTTTCGACCCCATAGAGTATATATATTCTTGATCAGCATCAATAGCCGAGTCTATGTCTGTATGTCTGTCTGCCCCGCTGTCCGTCCTGATGAGCGCTTAGTAGTCAGAGTCTATAACAGCTAGAGCCACCAACTTTGCATCCAGACTTCTGTGTGCTCACACTGTTACAAGTGCATTTCAAAAATGAGCCCCGCCCCCGCAAAAGGGCGAAAACCTCCCAAAGCTAAAATTTTGAAGATAAAAGAAAACTAAAACGCCATTCCTTAGGCATTCGATTGGATTATATTATTAAAGCCACAATGAAGAAATATATTTGCAGTGGCTAAACCCAACCCTGTCCCGCAGCTTTTGTTATATTTCTTTCACACTCTGCTGCTGCAGTGTGCGGCCTCTGCCTCTGCCGTGACTCTGCAGTGTGTGGCTCTAGGGAAGAGGATCGAGCTTAAGGAGCGTGTTGGTGTGTTGTAGATGAAGATGACAGATGAAGAAAAAATGTAAAATTTGACAAAAAAACCGCAAAGGTACAGATGTAGTACTAGTACCGGGTATAAAAGTTGAGACGCGTAAGAAGCGTCTCACACGTCCCTTTTCGTTTTTTTTTAAATTTAGTTTTATTAAGCGTTGAATACGTACATTCAACCTAGTACCTTTACAACCCAATTAAGACATTACAAAATGGACCACCACCATGCTATACGCAGCATAGACTGCAGAAATGCAATTCAGAAATTCTAGTGTCGAAAGTTTTGGCAAAGCATAATCCTTCTTAGCGCCTGAGAGGCCATGCAGGTAATAAACGCCTTCCTAGCAGACTGCGGTGTCTTGTCAGTCTGTCTTTCAATTTGCTGCTTCACTGTGTGCAGATTATGGTCCCGGTGTAGCGTGGAGCCTTGCACATACCACGGGCAGCTTTTAACTTGTCTCAATGCTAGGTTTTGTAGCACCTGTATGCATTTGTGTTTTTTTTTAGCAGATATTCCCCAAATCTGCACACCGTACAGCCAGACCGGGGCCACGCAGTGAACATCCATATACTGCTGTTTTCGCTCACAAATTCATCCTTTGTCCACACTTTCTGGCCGTGTTTTTTAAGTTAGGGCCAAAATTAAGACGCTTTTCTAGTATGAAGCTCAGACACTTGTCCTCCCTTGGTTGCTCTAAGGTAAATCCTTCCAGCTGTATTGGTGACGTGTTGTCGATACGCGTTTTCAAGGTGAAGCAAAGATTGGTGACCTTTAGTGCGTTGACTTTTAAATTTCACCTCTTTCACCAAGCTGCCAATGCGTTGAGGTATTCTTTTACTCCCTCTGCAGAGTAAACTCCTCCTAGTACTCCCCCCTCCCTATGAGAAACATAGCGGAATTTGGAGCTGTAAAGAAGCGCGATATCATCCGCGTAAGTCACAAGTAGATACTTCCTGGGATCCTCCATGTGATGCTCGCTAGAGCGGGGTAGATCTGCAATGTATATGGAGCAACGGACTAAGTACGCTTCCCTGTGGAACTCCAGCTCTCCTAGGACAGGGCATCAAAAAGGTGCTCCTGACCCTGACCATAAACTGCAGGAAACAGCTTTTATGTCCGGTACTCGAAGAGTAAAAATGCGGTGAAAAATGTAACACACAGAAGGATCCCATAAAATAGATGTATATATTCTTAATCAACATCAATAGCCGAGTCCATATAGTCATGTCTGTATGTCCGTCTGTCCGTCTGTCCGTCCGTCTTGTTTGACGCCGCGTTCTCAGTGACCATAAGACCATAGGGTCACCAAATTTTGTGTGAAGACTCATATGATATCTCACTGAATGAAGTTTGTTTCAAAAACTCGCTGTTGGAAGCGACAAATTTGCGACAAATATTCGTTTTTATTATTATACCCGGTACTCGAAGAGTAAATAGGGTATATTGTATTTGTGCACAATATAAAGTATTATTAATTAAGAATATAATCAGCATCAATAGCCGAGTCGATTGAGTCATTTCTGTCTGTCTGTCCCTCCGTCCGTCCGTATTTCCGTCCTTATGAGCGCCTGGATTTTAGAGACTGTAAAAGCCAGAGCCACCAAACTTTGCATCCAGACTTCTGAGCCCCGCCCCCTTCCGCCCCCGCAAAAGGGCGAAAATCCCCCAAATCTACAGTTTTGAAGATAAAAGAAAACTAAGAACGCCATTCCGTAGGGAATGACCATATCTATCAGATCACCAAATTGGGATCCGATTGGATCACTATTATAGTCACAATGAAAAAATTAATTTGCAGTGGCTAAACCCACCCCGTCCCGCAGCTTATATTTTTTTTTACATTCTCTCATTCACACTCTGCTTCTGCTGTGTGCGGCCACTGCCTCTGCCGTGACTCTTCAGTGTTCGGCTCTTGGAAGTGGGGCGAGCTAAAGGAGCGTGTTGGCGTGTTGTAGATGTAGATGACAGATAAAGAAAAAATGTAAAACTTGACCAAAACCGCTAAGGGACAGATGTAGACGCGTAAGAAGCGTCACACACGTCCCTTCTCGTTTTAACTTTTCCTGAGTTCTTAAAGTCGAAATCTCTTAAAAAATACAGCATAAAATTCATCATTTTTGCATTTCAAAGCTTTATATTTCCCAGACGGTAAGGTAAGACTTCAAAGTGCTTGGGTATTTAGGTTTTGGTTTTTTGCTGCCAAAATGATTGTCAGCCATGATTGATTTAAGTTCTGTGTTTCTACAGCGGGAAGGTTCGTGTAATGAGATCATTTGGCGAATCAACATCTGTTTAGAAATCTATTGGCAGTTTTAAGCATCAAATATTTTCATTGATAGCAACGTTTTCATCGCCTATGTCCAATAATTCTTTTGCAACATTTTTAATCCGTATACTTTTCCTTTGATTTTAAATTTTGAATTCAATTGTTTACCATTTGTATCAGTATTATTGAATTCTTCTGTTGCTCCGAAAGATGTCAATTGGTAGCATGAATTTAATTACGCACAAACTTCAGGAAGTTTTGAATCTAGATCCGTGCCGATGAGCAAGTTGTTTAATGGTTCCGGTGTTGTCTCAACTTCAAGTAGTTTAACCTTTCCTGAAGCGCAGCACATACCATTTGACTCAAGTTTATGTTTGAGCGCGTGACCAATCAATACTTTCTGATCAGTGTAATTTTCAATATTCGGCTAGAATTAAAGTGGCTATTGGAATGAGAGGCGTAGGAAGGTCGCGGATGTAAATGCTCTATGTACTTGTGGGTGTTGTCGGTATATACAATACAATACAAAACATACAATACAATAGAAATGTTCACTGTTTCACACACAACAATTTACTCAACTCACAAACAATTAAAAAAAAAAACAGACAAATATTAGCTGATTTCGAGACAAAGTACATAACAACATCATGAAAAGTTTAAACATATATTTAGTTGTCCCAAAACATACTAAGAAATCATGAAAAGCCCTACGAATAGTCTTCTTGATCTGTGCCTACGAGCAGACAAATCAATATTTTGGAGTTACCATAATTTTCAGGTAGTGGCACTTTTCCTGATTCCCATATTCCGTCTGACTCGTGTTAGAGGTTATTGGATTTGAGGGTAATGTTGCTTAACAATGTCATCTCTCTAAGGTCTGCTGCCGAGAGATTTCTGGATGCTCAAAAAAGTCGATCGAGCAAGAGAAAAAGCGATAGGACTCTGTCACAAAACTCGAAACGAAGAGCACCAGCTGGACACAGCCCGCCCTCAACTACAAGCCAGTAGGCGAATACGAGCAATCGATTTGCAAGTCTTGACACGAACACTGCAAGTTATAGTGAGGGACAACTAACACTGGAAATCTGCTAAAGGGTCCTTCAAAACCACCACAAAAAGTTGTCAACATAAGGAACTTAATTGACTTATTTGAGTTCATAGATGAAGTTGCAAGTATAAATTATGTTGTTCTCAAAGCTAACCAAGAGGAGACGGTCAGAATCTTTCCCACAGGAAGTAACCCATATATAGCTATTGTTTACCGGTTGGATGAAATCGGTAGAGAATTAATGCAGTCGGAAAAGCCACACAGGTTTGTAATAAGATTCCTACATCATAGCACCTTATACTATGAAATTACCGCCGAACTTAAAAGACTGGGCTATGAGGTTCTTTATATCCATAATCCAAGTTGAAGAATTAGAAAAGTTTTCTTTTAATGAAATTTGTCATGTAAAGACCCTCTGCCGTCAGATAATAAGGTTGATGCGAAAATCAACGGAAATTGGGCAATGTCTTCGATGCCAGAATTATTGCCACACGGCTAAGTACTGCCGTCGACATCCCAACTGTGCCAAATGTGGTGAAAATCACCAAACTTCGCAATGCACTAGTCCCCTAGATGCGCAGCCTACATACATCCACTTCTCTGGAATCCATATGACCACTTGCAAGGCATGCGTAAGCTACCAGCCGTTCAATGGAAACTGCAAAGAAGTGAAATACCCAAGAACGGGCAAGACCCCTTTAATACGCAAGTTACCCCACCACACAGAGCATCAACAGTTTCAAAATATATAATCCCAATATTTCTTGATCAGCATCAACAGTCGAGTCGATTGAGCCATGTCCGTCTGTCCGTCTTGTTTGTCGGCTAGTTCTCAGAGACTATAAGAGCTAGAGCCACCAAACTTTGAATCCAGACTTCTGTAGGCTCACACTTTTACAAGTGTATTTCAAAAATTATCCCCGCCCCCTTCCGCCCCGCAAAAGGGCGAAAACCTCACAAAGCTACAATTTTGAAGTTAAAAGAAAACTAAGAACGGCATTCGGTAGGAATGGATCGTGTAAGCGTGAGAAGTGATTTAGATGACATATGTGGAAAAGATTAAAAATGAAAGATCTAAAAAAAAACCACTAAGGTACAGATGTACTTTTGAGTACCGGATATAAAAGTTGTGACGCTTAAGAAACGTCTCACACCTTCTTGTTCACATAAAAACGTTTAGAGGGAACATAAGAGTTGGATAGTCCTAGAGGTCCAAATCTTCTCTGAACATAGGTATATCTCGATATATTGTCTCGGCAGTACTATCTCTCGAGAACCCTAAACCCACCGATTATTTTAACCCAAGGAAAACCAAATGGGAAAAATATTCTACAACCTTGGAAGACCTTCTTCCTCCAAAAGCACCATCATGTCTTGACAATCAGGACCACCCTAACAGTCTGACAAATTGACGGAAGCAAGCAACACGGCCTTCACGACAGCATGCCCCTCGATTAAACCTAGGGGGAAAAGGAAGCCTCTCTGGTGGTCAAAACAAATATATACCATACAGAAAAGCTGCAGAGCTCTTTTTAACAGAGTCAAAAGGGCTAACGAGGACAGTTATTGGGGGGACTATAAGCAGAGCCTGACCTCATACAAAAAGGAAACTAGGAGAGCTAAAAGGACCTCTTGGCATAAATTCTGCTCAGAAGATGCGATCAAATCACTAATTGCAATTTCCTCAAATTCGGCTTCTGTAGCAAATTGCCGCAGATCTCTACCTGAGATGTCCTAACAATTTGATATTAGCCTGATATGTGTCCCCCGGGTCACCAGGATATAAATGGCAACTGCGTAGCAGAAGAGTTGACGAGACATGGAACTACAGTCCCCCTTCTGCAAGACAAGGAGGACATTTGTATGCCATTGGCTACATGTAAGCTCATTATAAAGGAGCGATTCAGGCGACGAACCGACAGTAGGTGGCAAATGGCACCACGATGTCGCACAACTCGCTTAACATGGCTGAAAATAAATAAAAAGCGCACCGCTGAGCTGAGAATGCAGAGCGGCCATACGCTCCCTTAAGAGACACTGGCTAATAGTCGCTCATGAGAACAGGCTGGGTGTCCCGTATAATGAATTCTGCCGCATCAGGAGAGACGAGGAAGAGGAGGAAACAGTGGAACACCTGTTCTGCCTTGCCCGGCCCTCAGCAGAACGCGGCTAGAACACTTGAGCACTCATTTTTCACAGATATTTACGTATTTCGGTACTCGATATTTCCTATTTTCATCAGGATGGAAAACTGGTGACCCCATGTCTTGAGGATCGTGACGGCCACTTTATCCTAACCTAACCTATCTCCATACTGTTATTCATCATGCTCCAAGCGTTTTATTTCACTCATAAAATGTAACATTTATTTATATTTTGTAATTGATATTCATGTCATTCATTACTGGGAATAACATTTTCTGATAGATTGAGGGCTTTAAATTTTGTTTCTATAGCAGAACTTGTATTTAAAGAATATTTGAAGTATTTTACCGTTTGAAAAATATTAAGCTTTGAAATGCAAAAATGTTAATTTGTTTGAGGTATTTTTATACCCGGTACTCAAAGAGTAAATAGGGTATGTTGTATTTGTGCGAATAACGGTTGTATGTAACGCACAGAAGGAAGCGTTTCCGACCCCATAACGTATATATATTTGTAGGGGCCGAAAGTAGGGAGATAGCATAGAGCATCACTGATAAACATAATTGCATGTTCAGTAGAGCTTAAAAGTGCATTCCGAAAGAGAACTCCGAAAGTGGATCGTAAGCGCAAGCTTTACGCCGAGCTTACGAAAGAGAGTCGCTGCAGTGTTAGCACATGCAAGCGAGAGCGTGCGCTTATCTTAAAAAAGATAGTAAGTTATCGAGAGAATACAATTTGCCCTTGACGTTTGAGCGAAATTCCACTCAATGCAGCAAAAGATCATACGATTGTCCCGTTAAAGCTCTTAAACGTCATCAGATCTTCGATCTTTATGTTCGGTACAGCCTAGCTTCACTGGGATGAGTTTTGCTAGAGTTATTAGCAAAAAGTCGATCGACAAAACCAGACGTGATTGTGGCAAGTCTTATATATGTAGATATAGCCTACACAAAACTTACATAATCCCTCGTGGCGAAGTTTTCTTGCAAGCCATAAATTCAAAGGAATCTGTGTTGATCTGTGCTAGTGCCTAGTGAAAACAATAATCAACCAAGGTATACCTGCCGTGAGCTAGGAACGTGACCAGTATAATTTATGCGAATTAAGTTTATAGTACAGAAGTCAGGAGCCCTATCTTTCTTAGCAGCCTAAGTGCGCATAAGTGCATATACGGGGTGCTCTACGAGAGGCGTATCACCGAAGTGATCCCCCAATCTACAAGGGGTAGAATTCGATTCCCCCCTCTTCTGCACCGAAACGCCGAGCCCCGAAAACCTCTGACTTGGGTCAACATTAGTGAGGCGTAGCAACCCTTAGGAAGCTCAGCGCGTAAGGCGGCGCCTCGGAACCTTTCACCAGCGCCACTGAGACCACCAGTTTGTCGCGCACTTTAGTGCTTATGTAAGCGGCAGATCGACATCAAGCCGGATGTTCCACATTTTAGCCCAGTGTCCAGAGCTAGAACATTGGGCGTGATTTTGACGGACCTGACTATAGAGGAGCCACCGCCAACAGCAAGACAGATGTCCGGAGTTATGCTGTGTTAATTTGCACATTTTCTGGGACTAAGTTCAATATGCCATTTTAAGGCCAATTCTCTGGCGGTTAAGTATATATATATTCAAGCATCGGGAATCATGAGTGTTTGTAGAAAAGAGTGGGTAGGAAATAATGAATTGAAATTATCAAATCGTACTTGCAGTTACGCTCGTGTGCATATATTGTTAAAACCTTATATTTTTCCCCAGATACCAGCACCTACGTCATCCTTGAGCTCAACGATTACGAAAGGAGTAAGGGTGTTAAAATACCAAAACCAAAAGAAAACTGTGAGTTTGTAAACTTAAAACCATATATGCACAGAGTATAACCGTAACCTGCGTGTTACTAAATATTTAATCATAACCGTAATGGGTTGATACCTCTCGCCGCCCTTTATTCTATTAACCAAATCTGATTCTTAGTCCGTATACTTACTGCCGCCACTATATTCATATATAAATTATTGAAGTCTTAAATTCTTATAAGCTAAAATAAGTATACATTTTAAGTGGGCTAGATCGCCGTAATATGAATTCCTCTGTAGGTTAAGACAATTTGGAAGATATTGAATTATAATAATAGGAAGTCATGGAAATACAAAAACAAAGGCTTCTTTGTTTTGAAACGCAGATTTAATATGTTCTAAATTCTAACGTCCGTCCTCACACAAGCAAGGTCGAAGTGGTAGGATGAAAACTGCCTGATTGTTCTAGGGTCTATACGGTTCAATTTACCAGTATAGCATAGGTTGGGAGGGTAGAGAAGAGGGATTCTCGACGACACCTGAGTTTCTCGTGACTTGAATAGAGTAATTGATATCATCATCCCCCTTTTTCTCAACAACAAATAATTAATCCACTTTCCATACATTCAGTCCAGTTTAACCTGTGTTCTGCTTTTCATTTTTGATTCTTTTAAATGTGCACCTAAAACATTATGCGAGTGTGTGTCAGTACATAATGTAGGAGAGAGTAGAACGAACACCGACAATCCGGCGAGCTTAGCTAGAGCATAGCTAGAGGTGCACACGAAATCTCTTTGTACTAGTTTGGGTAAAAATACATCTATCCCACACCTGCACGCTACATATTCTTGATCAGCATCAATAGCCGAGTCGATAGATCCATGTCTGTCTGTCCGTCTGTCCGTCGTGTTTGTCGGCTAGTACTCAGAGACTATAAGAGCTAGAGCTCACACTGAAAAAAATGTGTATTTCAAAAATAAGCCACGCCCCCTTTCGCCCCCGCAAAAGGGCGAAAACCTACCAAATCTACAGTTTTGAAGATACAAGAAAACTAAAAACGCCATTCCGTAGGAAATTGCCATATCTATCAGATCACCAAATCCGATCGGATCATTATTATAGCCACAATGGAGAAATTAATTTCCGGTGGCTAAACCCACCCTGTCCGGCAGCTTTTATTGCTATTTTTACATTCTCTCATTTATACTCTGCTTCTGCTTCACTCGGCCGCTGCCTCTGGCCGCCCCCTGCTAATTTTTAAAAGTTAAAACCAAGACTCGGTTTTTAACGCTCTGTATTAGAAAAAGAGTGACCATCAAAGTTGCTTACCAGACATTTTTATAGATGGCGCCTTTTTCGAAAAATCTACTGTGAAACCTAGCGGCCATTATTGCACAGAATGTGCAGGGAAAAAGTACCAATTTTATTTCTGTTTTAAATATCTCATAAATTGGAAAATACGATTAACTGATCCAATTTTTTTGATGAATTTTATTTAGTAGGCTTTTTACTACGTGTTCTGTAATGTGAACGATACCTAGTGGTTGGCGATGTCTCTACATCTCGATGTAGTCCTGAGTGCCGGGTCACACGTCCCTTCTCGTTTTTTTTAAATTTTGTAGTTTAAAAGCTCAGAAAAAGTCGAAAAAAACAATGTCCTCTATTTTTGTATGTACAGGTGCATTAATTGGGCGTCGTCAAAATATATGGAGAGACGGTTGTGATTAAATTCCTAACGAAAAAGTCGTGTCGAGTAGTGTTAACTTTAAACTATTAGCAGAGTAAACTTTTGCCTAAAAACATAATTAACGCTTCTACATAAAGAAATAACAACAACAAAATAATAAGGATACAGAATAACTAAATGTATATAATAATGAAAATAAATAAAAATGTGAGAATAAGCAAAGCTATTGTCTAAAATGACATAATTAATTCGATTAAACTCTAGTTGTATCATCATAGACTATGAAAATAGATTTTGTGTTTCATCAAAAAAGGGCATCATCCTTCATGTTATCTTATAATCAAATTTGATTGTATCCATGTTTAAATCTTTTCCAGAAGTCTCACATTCTAGTCATTCTTCCAAATTACATCGTTCTGAGCCTTAAATGAGACTTTTTCATCTTAATTTCTAAGAGTAATTGAGTGTACAATATTTTTTGTCATACCGTCTTTAGCCAAAAAGCACCACGTTCGCGTGCTGGTTTAGGCCAAACACAGGTTCGATCGACAGACAGAAAGGATAGGAAAACACATAAAATTTACTAGTTATGATGACACTGCAAGATGTTGTTGCAAAAGCCGAGTTGGTTTTAGCAGTTCTACTGCTGCGCTGGTGTTGCTACGACAGCTGATTGCCCACCCTTCCATGATCATCTTATCCGCAAGACCAAAAGAGAGGCCGATGATCCATTGAACGACCTAACATTCTACCCTACTTCCATACTACGTCGAGACATGGCACCCACAATCCGAACAACTTGAACATATTGAAATTAAAATTAAAACTTATTTATTATAACAGAATGCTCATAGCAAAAAAAAACGTAGATATAAAAGGGAATTTAAGCGTGCTTCATAACAAGGTTATCGCAAAAAAAAAGTTGTAGGAAAAAAAAAGAAAAAGGTAAAAATAATATATGTATAAATAAAGAAAATAATAAATGGGTTGAGGTAATAAAATTTAAATTCACATAGGTATATGTCGACAAAAAAAAATGGTTAAAACTATATTAGTGCGCTCTTATACTCTCTCCTTCCTCATTCCCTCTCTTATAATCTTTGTAACATGCAATAAAAGTAATTTGTTTTCCACTTACGTTCATATCTCGAAACCTTCCATCTCCAAAAGCGCTTTTTTCGATGCGAGGCGGCGAATCTGTTGCACTTTTTAAAAAGGGAAGAAGAAAATAAAAGCAAGCACAAACACAAAATCTAAAGCGAAGAGCTAATACATTTTTTTTCTTCGCTCTCGCGATCTTCGTCTTCTCTCTCTTCTATGCTCGCATATTTTCGACTCTCAACGCCACTGTGGTGAATACCCGAACATATTAGAAGAGACAGACATGCACGAAAAACAAAAAGGGAAGAGGAACGTCGATTGCACTTTTATTACTATTACAATTTTTAACCACTTGTATGTGACTTTTACATTCCTCGGCAATCACTTAATATTTCATGTTTCACTTAACACTACCCAACTTATTTTACACTTAGGCTAGGGTGGGACAAAAAAACTAGAGATATGTATATAAAAATTGAAACGAAGGGTTATTTAACCGACATTTCCCGGTTAGAAAATCGCGGCTTCCCCGTCCAGACGGTGGCTTCGGAGGTGCGAATTAAACTACTTCTCGTCCAATTGCAGCGGCTTCTCTCGGCTTTAGTTGCGCCTTATAGCGGCGAATTCCCGATCGCTTGGAGCGCAATCAATTATTAATTATTCGGCACTGCCGTAGACAAACCAGCTGTTTTTGTGTGTTGCTTTTCTATTCGGCTAATTGAGTGATTTTATTGCCTTTAATGAACTTGTAGCTTCAATGTAACAGATTTGCACTAAGTACTAAGTGGCAATCTGCACTTGCAAAAACGTAAAACAAAAGGAAAAGATAGAAGAAAAAAAATTTTGATTCTACTGATTTCACAATTTTCTGCTTAAGAAAAACACGAACAAAATTGTATGGCTTACCTCTTATTTGCGTTTGGCACTTTTTTGATATTCTAAGCGGCCCAGCGGCGGCTGTATTTCTCTTCAGGTATTTTCTGAATATCTTTGTACAATTTTCAGCCGCGGTTTAAGCTCTTCGCACTAAAACTTGGGTTTGGTCTATATATTCTGGACGTTGATATGCAATGACTGCACCATCAAGTGGCCCATGCGACACCAAGCCAAAGCCTGTTACGCGCGGAACCTAGCAGAACGCAGCCCTCCTCCCGCCCAACCGACCGAGGGGCGCTGCCGCATGACGCGCGGCGCGATTAACCGAACCGGTCGCGAGCATGCAGGAAAGATAGATGTTAGGCTAATATTCGAGGAGAATTAGATCTAATCATAACTAGACTAAGCTAAGCAAGCAGAAATTACCAAAATCAGAAACAAGACAAAACTAAAATGAAACTAACTACGGGAGAGGTAGGCTAGTATAAGAGATTTAAGAAGAGGAAGGGAGTTAGTTGAGGATATAATGTGGTAGAGGGAATTATAATCCGAGCATAAAACCCTAAAGGGTTCGTGTGAGGCATAATTCGATCTACATAGTGGAAGGAACAAAGGAATAAAGTTTCTAGTGGGTCTAATGGGAATCGTAAAGTTTATGCGGCTCAGCAAGTCAGGGCTGTCTACATCCCCCTTGATCAAGTTGTGCATAAAAATTACACCAAGCATTTTTCTACGACTAACTAAGGATGGAAGATTTATTAAGAGAAGTCTACTACGGTAGGATGGCAGTCTCACAGTTGCATCCCAGTTGAGGCCCCGTAGGGCAAATAATAAAAAGTTTTTCTGTACTGATTCAATACGGTCCTGATGTATGTTGTACTGAGGGCACCATACACATGAGCCGTATTCTAAAATCGGACGAACAAGCGAGATATAGAGAGTCTTCGTTATATAGGGGTCCTCAAATTCCTTTGACCACCTCTTTATAAACCCAAGCACACCCATGGCTTTATTTACCATGGTAGAAATGTGTTCAG
>NW_022995797.1:2594-18565 GCF_900245975.1 Drosophila guanche | reverse complement strand
CAGCACCATGACTGAAAGCTATTGAGATCAGATTGCAAACGAGAGTGAAATGAAATGTCCTTATACTGGACACAGAGTTTAACATCATCCGCATACATAAGTACTCGAGAATTTGTTAATACAGAAGGCAGGTCATTAATAAAGAGTGTGAAAAGTAAGGGGCCTAAATGGCTACCCTGTGGTACTCCAGAAGTAACCATAACAGGTAAAGATACGGAGTTTTTGAAAAGGACCCTTTGAGACCGAGAACACAGGTAGCTAGAAATCCATCTCAACAGATTGGGCGGAAACCCTAGAAGGTTGAGCTTTTGTGCAAGAAGAGAATGGTTTACGGAATCGAATGCCTTACTGAAGTCAGTGTAAATAACATCCGTCTGCAAGTTACTTTGGAAGCCTTTAATTACAAAGGAGGTAAGTCTAAGAAGCGACTTGATCGACTAACGTCCAGAATTGAAAAGACCGTGGCATTAGCTGAACTTCCTGCACACCCCGGTTAACAGCGAAAGTGGGACATACGCCATTTCCAAAATGTTAACATGATTACAAATAAACCTCTCTTTGCCGGGAACTTCTACCACCTTGTACCATCGATCAGCTGATGTACCATACCGGAGCTAGCAAAAATTTACTTGCTTTAAATACTTACATACTTTACATACTTTCGGCCTCTAAAAAAAAAAAAGTCTAACCCAAAAACAAGCGTCACTACAACGGGTTGCAGGTTGCGGATAGCGAACGGCCTACCTTGTTTAGGTTGGTTAGCTGTGATTAAGCGAAAATAAACAGCCCCGGACAGCCAGCGGGTGTTCGCGAAGTAGCAACACTGCTCATATAAGCAGCTCACACACTTCCCTTCCCCACACAACACCCATCCTCATCCTCACCCACCCACCTCAGACCGGGCCGGACTAAGGTGTCATTCGACCCGTGCCGAGAGTCAGCCTGGTTGGGGGCCGGTATAAAAACTAGCCCAGCCGTGAACGGAGAGCTCAGGTAAATGGCAGCCCCCCGTTCTAATGATGCCTTACCCGGGCAACGTGGATCTCTGCCTGGGCTGACCGTTCCCCTTCTCTGCATCTCATGGGATCAGAATGTATAAAAATAATAATAATAATAATAAAGATAAAAAACCAAAAAAAAACAAATGAGACAGACACTCCCCAAACGTATGAAGGGAGCAATCCCAAGCAGGGAAAGGCAGCGGCCCAAAGGCCTGGCCTAACCCGCTCGATAGCAGGAAAGACCTGCTCGGTTGAAAGCGAGGGTGCGAGCCCGTCGGGGCCCCACTCCAATCCTGGGGTGGGTGGCACAGCACCCCCCAATACCGACGCCTTGGAAAGGCAGCTAAGCAACATTTCGGATGCCCGACCTTATGGCAAAGTAGAGGGGGAAGTTGGGTCATTGACCAGCGCAGAAGCCAAACGCTTCACGTATGCCAAAAAGAGGAGTGCAGGGCACATACTCCGTCGGCAGTACGCGGGCACAGAAGCCAGCCCCTCAGAGGACTGGCTGAAGAAAGTAAAGTGGGCCTCGGAAGTGCTTCCGAACTTTACTCTGGAACCGCATAGACCGCCGCAGCAACCAAAAAGGCAGCGCCCGCAAGAGACGTTTGGACCAGCTGCAAAGCGATCCAGGATATTGCCAAATGTGTCCTTTGCGCAGATTGGCAAAGAGAGGACGCTGATAGGCGTCGTCTACAAAGGCAGCGGGGACGGAAGAATCCTGAGGAACCTGTGGAAGTGCGTGGAAGCGGCACTGGCCGACCGCTGTTTCGAGCTCCTGGACAAATACCCCGGCCCACTTCCAGTCTGCAAAGACATGGGATGGTTCCAGGGCAACACGAAAATTATAGCCTGTGAAGATGAGCGCTCCGTTCAGCTGTATAAAGCAGCGGTAGCGCAAGTAGGCGAAGTTTACCCAGGCGCTAAACTAGCAGCAGTCGACTGGAGCGAAGTGCCCAGCAGCCCGAGGGCGAGAATTTGGGTGCCGGCCTCCATAAGAGAGCCAGAACGCATCCTGCTAATGTTGCAGTGATGCAACCCAAACCTTCCAACAGCGGACTGGAAGGTGGTCAAAGTTGAAGCGACCCACAAACCAAGCCGTGGTCGTGCTGAACAAAAAGTCTCTGGCCCCGATAGAGGCAGCCAAAAATGAGCTCAACTTTGGGTTCGGCTCTGTCACCGTAAAGGTGTAAAAGTCGGATGCAGCGGCCGGGGTGCGTCCTGTTGACAACCCAGTCGAGCAGGATGTTGCCTCGGAGATCGAGGCACCCGACAACGAGCTAGAGTTGGCCCAAGAAGGTGACTCCCTAGAGTCGGAGCTGATGCTGGAGTTCGAGGCAATGTGCCGGAACGAAAGCTCCGACAAGTCGGACGCCGACAATACAGTGGTGGACGCCACAATACCCAATGCGGAAGCTCGGACATAAATTTAAGGGGTGAGTCACTTTTCAGCTTCATCCTAAACTCGAATCTGGTTCTCTGTAATCAGGGAAATGACCCCACCTTCAGTATAAAGAACCGACAGGAGGTCATAGACCTCACCCTAGTGTCCCATAGCATACTTTTCAGCTTCATCCTAAACTCGAATCTGGTTCTCTGTAATCAGGGAAATGACCCCACCTTCAGTATAAAGAACCGACAGGAGGTCATAGACCTCACCCTAGTGTCCCATAGCATACTAGGCCTTATCAAGGGCTGGAGAGTCCTAGGAGAGCACTCCTCCTCCGACCATAGGTACAAAGAGACGATAATATCTCTCGAATGCCCAATAGCTGATAGTTATATAAACCCCAGGAAAGCCAACTGGGATGCATATTTTAAAACCCTGGAAGAACTTCTTTCCCCAACAGCATCAACATGCCCTGATACACAAGACGAACTTAACAGTCTTTTAAATAGATTCACGGACCATGTAATAAAGCCTTTAAGGCCGCGTGTCCGCCCATCAAACCGAGAGGGAAAAAGAAACCCCCTGGTGGTCGAAGACCATTGAAGTCCTACGCGAAAGCTGCAGAGCTAATTTTAATAGAGCCAAAAACAGCAACGAGGTCGATCTAAGGGCAGACTACATGACCAGCCTTGCCCTTTACAAAAAATAAACTAGGAGAGCGAAAAGAGCCTCCTGGCAAAAACTCTGTACCGAAATCGAAGCCGCAAGGCTGCGCAAGATCGTCTCGAAAACGAATACCTCTGTGGTATACATCAAGTGTACAGATGGTGCATGGGCCAACTCCAGAAAGGAGTCCCTACACCATACCCACTTTCCAGGGTGCACAACCACCGAACCACCGGATCGCCCCGGTGAAGGCCCAGCCATATCGATGGCGCACCTACTCACAAAACTGAACATTTGCTTCAAACCGTTCAAATCGCCAGGTCTAGAGAAGGTGATCCCAGCTCAACTTCAGATAGCTGGGGACTATGCCTAGTTTGCCAGCGTTAAACGCAGAGGATACTGCTCACTTTTTCCCTCTACCTCAACAAACCCATGGTTCCTAAATAGAAATAAGCTAAAATCCATTGACGCTAAAAGGATCAATAGACTGCTTAGCGGCAGTGCATTTGATAGGCAGACACTTGCCAAAATGCACGTAGTCGCAAGTAACATTTGTGATACTTGCGATAATATCGATGACGCATCGCATATAATTTTTAATTGTACCAAGTACAACACAACAAGACTAAACTACCCATCGCTAAGGAAATGTAATAATATCTATAAGTTCTTCGAACAAGAACAAATTAGCTCGTACCAAACTTTAATCGAGTTCATCGACAAAATTGGAGTAAAACTGTAACACGTTACAGATCTCGACGTGGCGATTTCCACCTTGTTAATCCCCCTCTACCCAAGGGTAGAACGGTAACATAAAACCCAAAAAAAAAAGGTAAGTCCACGGAAACGGCCTTACATGAAGTGATTTCAGGTATAGAGAAAGCTCTACACCTTAAGGAATACTCCCTAGCGGCCTTCCTCGATATTGAAGGAGCCTTCAACAACGTCGAGCCAGGAGCCATTACGACGGCCATGACTGACCTGAGGGTGGACCGCCACTTGGTAATGCTCATCGATCAATTGCTCACATGCAGGACGGTGACATCATCAATGGGTTCGTCCACTCCGACAAGGTATGTAAACAGAGGCACCCCGCAAGGAGGTGTCCTGTCTCCCCTCCTATGGAACATTGCAGTCAATAAGATTCTATGTGACTTGGAGGGGGTGGCTGCAAAGTAGTGGCATATGCAGACGACGTTGTCCTAATGTTCACGGTAAAATTCCCCCAAACACCTGTGATCTTATGACCACAAAACTTGCTCGATTGTCAGAATGGACAAGATCGTGCGGATTAGGTGTAAATGCCTCGAAAACGGAACCTGTGCTATTCACTAACAAGTACAAAACTCCGCCACTCAACTCCCCAACACTAAACAAATGTAGGTTAATCTTCATCGACAGTGCCAGTTACCTTGGGTTGGTAATAGACAGAAAGTTAAATTGGAACCTAAACACGAAAGAAAGAGTGAAGAAGGCCACAATGGCCCTATACACCTGCAAAAAAGCCATCGGACTAAAATGGGGCATGAACCCACGTATAGTCCAATGGGTATACCAAGTTGTTGCCAAACCAATACTACTCTACGGAGTCACAGTATGGTGGCCGGCTCTGTCAAAAAAGACAATTACCGCTCAACTGGCAAAGGTCCAACGAACGGCCACTCTTTGCATCGGTGGCGCTCTCCGCACCAGACCAAATGATGCACTAAATGCCATCCTATGCCTGCAGGGCATAGACTTTACAGGGAAGGAACAGGCAGCAAGGGCAGCAATACGTCTGCGAGATTCGGACCCATGGACGTCACGACCATATGGTCACTCAGAGATATTTAGGGACACTAATATAGTTCCTCATAGGAATTATTATTGCGTTCCCAGAGAGTACACAGCCCCCTTCGAGGCTAAAATCCCCCCAGAGAGGAATGGCTCGAGGGCACACCTGGCCCAACGGGGGGGATCAACATCTTTACTGATGGATCCAAGCAAGACAACAAAGTTGGTGGAGGAATCTACTCCAGGCAACTAAATATTAGGCATTCCTCTCGCCTTCCAGACCACTGCAGTGTCTTCCAAGCGGAAGTCATTGCTATAAATGAAGCGCTAAGATGCCTTCAAGAGATCTCATTCGCGGCTACTCACCTTAACATCTATAGTGACAGCCAGGCTGCACCAAAAGCACTAAACGCGATTTCGTCGAATTCGACCACAGTGGCAGATTGTCGCAAATCTCTACACGAGATGGCAAGGCAATATTTTATTAGCCTAATATGGGTCCTGGGACACCAGGACATCGAAGGCAACTGCATAGCAGACGAGTTGGCCAGATCTGGCACTACACTCCCCCTTAATCAAGATAAGGAGGAAAGACGTATGCCAATGGCCACTTGCAAGCTCAAAATAAAGGAGTACTATACCCTGCAAACAACCAACAGATGGCAAATGTTCAGGGGCTGTCGCATCACTCGACAAACGTGGCCAGACATCTCGAGAAAACGCACCGCTGAACTCTGCAAACTAAGCAATAATAGGTGCAGCATAGTCATTCACTCTCTTACTGGGCACTGGCTAATAGGCAACCATGCGAATAGGCTGGGTGCCCCCTATAACGACTTATGTCACAGCTGTGGAGACGAGGACGAGGAGGAGACAGTAGAACATCTGGTCTGCTCCTGCCCGGCTCTCCGTAGAAGGAGGTTAAAATATCTGGGCTCACCTTTTCTTAACGACATTTCAGAAATGGCTACTATAAGCCCCAGGAAGATAGCAAATTTTGTGAGAGCATCTGGATGGGAGCACTGCTGACACCCTGACAAACGGGTGGAGAAGAGGAAAAGATCCAAGCGGAATCACAACTGGCCGAAACCGGCTTAGGTGTGTCGGGATTGTGAAGTCCCGACGACCGCCTCAAGCTAACCTAACCTAGGCCAGTTTCGGCCCGTTGTGATTTCGCTTGGATCCACTCCTCTTCTTCTCCCGCTTGGCACGGTGTCAGCAGTGCTCCCATCCAGATGCTCTTACAAAGTTTTCTATGTTCCTGGGCCTATTCTAGCCGTTTCTGAATGTCGATTAGAAAAGGTGAGCTTAGATATCTTAGCTTCCTTCTACTGAATTGGAAGCTGTTCACCGCCCAGCAGATGTTTCGTTTTGTGAAGAGGTGTGCCATCGAGGTGGCTGGGCCTTTTTCGAGGCGTTCAGTTGGTTCCTTGGTTGTGCATCCTAGGAAGTGAGTATGAAGTAGGATGTGGAGGGACTCCTTGCTGGAGTTTGTCCACGTTCCATCTTTACGCTTGAAAGGTTTTTGAAAGGATCTTGCGCAGCCATGCGGCTTCTGCCGTCTCTCCGATTTCAGGACAGAATTTTTGTCAGGAGGCTCTTTTCGCTCTCCTAGTTTCTCCAACCCTTAATTAAGTCTAGTAGGTTATGGGACACTATGGTAAGGTCCATAACCTCCAGTCGGTTCTTTACAATGATAGTGGGGTAATTTTCTACGATTACAAAGGACCAGATTCGAGTTTAGGATGAAACTGAAGAGTGACTCACCCCTTACATTTATGTCTGAGCTTCCCCATTGGGTCGCATCCTATCAGAAGGCCTGTATTTGACCTCTCGCTGTCTCTGGCTATCTTGCTGACGAGGTCACCGGGAGGGTCGCTTTGGTCGTGAGCCATGTAGAACGACACCACTCTGAGGTGTGTCCCTTGCAGCTCTGGGCTAGCAGCGCTTGCGGCTTTACTGTGGTGGAGATTTATCTGAAGAAGCCTTAGAGGGATCCTTGCATATCTGCACCACTGCACTGTCGGAGTCCGACTCGCCGGAGCTCTCGTTTCGGCACATCGCCTCGAATTCAAGCATTAACTCCGTGTCCATGGAGCCAGCTTCGTGGGCCAACTCCAGCTCGTTGTCGGGTGCTTCAATCTCCGAGTCCACATCCTGGTCGACTGGGTTGTCAACAGGAAGCGCCCCGGCCGCTAGATATTAAAATAGATTAAATCCTACCTAATATAAGAAAGAAAAAATGGTTTTGAGGAGTTCAGTTACTATCCCCGTGACACGAGAATTGTTATATATGTGGGGGTTTATGTTTATTGTTTATAAGTAAAGGTTAATATGTGATTAAGTATGGTATAACGGTACAAGAATTAGATATCTGCGTCGTTCGTCGTCTGGTCTCGCACACAACCTTTTACGTCGGAGGTTGGATAGAAACTCCCGAGCCGCGAGAGAGCGGCTAGCCAACAGGCGAGAGCGAGAGTAGAGCGAGAGGAAGCAGAAGAGAAACGCAAACGAGAGAACAAACCTTAAGCGTCAGATGCGAATTCGCCCTTGCTCGTTTTGGTGTTTTGTCTAGGGATCGCAATTGGCAAAACCCAGCCCACATCCGGCCGTCCTGACTATGCACTCGCCTCGAATGCATCGTCGCTATCGTCGTCATTGCTCGTGGACCATGGCTTCAGGTACTCCGCACACGAAGAGGAGTGCTTTGGACCATCGGAATTGCCAACTTTTTTGACGTCGTAAGCATTTTTATGCTTCACCTTAATGATCTGGTAAGGTCCCAAAAACTTTGGCTTAAGTTTGAGTCCGCTTCCAAACTGAGTCCTCTTTATAGCAACTAGGTCGCCAACGTCGTAATTTCTGGGTTATTTACGTCGCAAGTTATACGTCTTCTTGTTCTCGGCTTGCAGATTCAGAATTTGAGTTTTCGCTTTAGCCCGTAGCTCATTGCGGTCGTCTTCAAATGCAATGATGGACTCCTTCTGGATCAAACTCTGAAGCTGCTGGTCATCTTTGGTGCGCATCTTGATACCCATAATAAGCTCGAAAGGAGTTGTATCGATGCTGCTGGTGTACGTCGAGTTTATTGCTCGCTGGACTCGATCTACGTGCTTAAACCATTTGGATGGATCGTCTACACTGAGCTTGGCTAGCACGGAGATGATCACTGAGTTTGTAGGGTATAGCCAGCTTTTGAAGCACTTTCGCAGCTATTGTTGTTCATACACAAACATCGAGAAAGACCAACTGAGGTCACCTGGGTTTTTCAGCTACACTATCCAGACGTCGCCGTGCAGTATAAAAACGTCCCCCAAGTTTTCTGGAAGAACAAATGGTGCGAACGCTAAATGATTATACGTTCCATACGTTGTTAGCTACATGAAGAACTAATTGTCGTCTAAATTTGGTATGTAATACTCCTTGCAGATTAACTCTTTCGTCTTCTTGATAGCAAAGTGTCCTCTATCGTGAGCCTTGCCGATGATAGTTTTCTGCATATCCTTTGGAATCACCATCAGTTCCACATCTTTGACTAATTTATAGAGGATTCCTGACTTTATAATGTACTCTTCGTATGTTTTGCTGTCGTCCNCCAACTTTTTTGACGTCGTAAGCATTGTTATGCTTCACCTTAATGATCTGGTAAGGACCCAAAAACTTTGGCTTAAGTTTGAGTCCGCTTCCAAACTGAGTCCTCTTTATAGCAACTAGGTCGCCAACGTCGTAATGTCTGGGTGGTTTACGTCGCAAGTTATACGTCTTCTTGTTCTCGGCTTGCAGATTCAGAATTTGAGTTTTCGCTTTAGCCCGTAGCTCATTGCGGTCGTCTTCAAATGCAATGATGGACTCCTTCTGGATCAAACTCTGAAGCTGCTGGTCATCTTTGGTGCGCATCTTGATACCCATAATAAGCTCGAAAGGAGTTGTATCGATGCTGCTGGTGTACGTCGAGTTTATTGCTCGCTGGACTCGATCTACGTGCTTAAACCATTTGGATGGATCGTCTACACTGAGCTTGGCTAGCACGGAGATGATCACTGAGTTTGTAGGGTATAGCCAGCTAAACTTCGTGAAAGCGTCGATAACAACAAGTATGTGTTTGTAGCTCTTTCTGGTTGACTCCAGTGGACCCAAAAAGTCGATGTGATAGGTCTGCAGCGGCACGTCATATTTTTGCAGGGGGTTCAAAAGACCTTCTTGTTTACCACGCTTGCGATTTACTAATATGCAAGGTATGCAACAATCGATGTACTTCTTGATTTTGTCGTCTAAATTTGGTATGTAATACTCCTTGCAGATTAACTCTTTCGTCTTCTTGATAGCAAAGTGTCCTCTATCGTGAGCCTTGCCGATGATAGTTTTCTGCATATCCTTTGGAATCACCATCAGTTCCACATCTTTGACTAATTTATAGAGGATTCCTGACTTTATAAAGTAGTCTTCGTATGGTTGGCTGTCGTCGTTGATAAGCTTCATGATCGTCTTCAAGTGTTCGTCTCGTTTTTGCGCCTGTTCTATGCCAACTAAAATGCTTCCGTCGTTTATGGACATAATGGGATATCGTGAAAGTGCGTCTACATGGCGCATTCGGGATCCTGCGCGATGCTCGACTTCGTAGTTGTACTCCTGCAAAAGCATTATCCATCTTGCCACCCTTGTACACAGATTCTGCTTTTCTAGTGTTTTGGTGAACACGTTGCAGTCCGTTATAATCTTAAATGGAATACCCAAAAGATAAACTCGAAACTTCGTCAATGCTTCAATCACCGCAAGTATTTCCAACTCATAGCTCGTGTATTTTCGTTGTGCATCTGTCGTCTTCTTACTCATGTAATACACTGGATGTAAGTGCCCATCGTCTGGTGATTTTTGCATAATCACGGCTCCAAATCCATCTATAGATGCATCCGTATGGAGCTCTGTCTCGTACTGCTGATTGTAAATGGCAAGCACTGGGTTTGATGTCAAACATTTCTTCAACACTCCAATAGCGTTCTCTTCGTCTGGGCCAATTACAAACTTAGCATTGTTCTTCGTTACGTCAGTCAATGGTTTGGCTATCACAGCGTAATTGTAGATAAACTTTCTAAAGTATCCTGCAAGACCCAAAAAACTCTGAAGCTGTTTCAGGGTCTGCGGCGTCTTGAACTTCGAAACGGCTTCAATCTTCAATGGTGTCGGATATAGTTTCTTGTTCTCGATAATATGGCCAAGAAACTGGATTCGTGTTTGTAAAAAATGACACTTTATAAAATTCAGCTCTAGCCCATATTCTTCGAACGTCTTGAGAACTTCTTTCAGGTTTGCTAAGGCTTCTAGCTCGTCTTTGGCTGGGATAATTACGTCGTCAACATATGGTAGTGCTATACCTTTTCTAGTCAGTGATCGAAATATTGCGCCAATATGTCTTTGGAATACTCCTGGGGAATTCGACAAACCAAATGGGACCTTGCGAAACTGGTATTGTCCGCTTTGCGTCACAAATGAGGTGTACTTCCTACTCTCTTCGGCCACAGGAACATGGAAAAACCCATTTTTCAAGTCAATCGTACTGAATACTACAGCGTCCTGCAAACGATCTAGCTGGTCATCTATCAACGGCAATGGGAAATGATCTTTTTCGATGACTTTATTGATGCGTCTGAAGTCAATACATAGTCGTTGCTTGCCGTCATTCTTTTTTACTAGTACAACCGGACTCGTGAACTCTTTTTTTTTTCTCTCTCTCTTTATATTTACAATCTGTTTTTAAACAATAAGTAAATTGTATAATTAATATTCAATTAACAGAAATAGCAGTTTTCCAATGAGCCCTGCTATTATATATAACATCTTTTCAGTTTGTTGGATTTATCTATCAGGGATATCGAGAATGTGGTATCTTTTCAGTCTTCTTACTGTTAGGCTATTGTCTAATAGACTTAAGGCTAAATTATTTTCGTGGTTGTGGAGTCTGTCGATGTATTTCTTACTAGTTTCCTTTATTTCTTCTTTAATGGTTGGAATATTCTGATTTTTTTGTATGTTTGCATTAGATACGTAAAACTGATAATTGACCATTGTTTGTAAAGATTTTATTTTNAAAAAGTTCCGCATAAAACTGTCAATTATGATGTTGTGTGAATTCTACTTTTTACGAGTTTGATTTTCTTCTACATCGGTCGTATCGGGGTTCTCTGAAAAATTCATGGGCTTCGTTTCAGGTTGTGTTTAAATACGGTCTGCTTATGATTTTCAAACTGAAATTTTTGTTTGGCGGCTCTTTCAATTTTTTTTATAATTTATAGTCCATGAAATGTCAATGGGTTGATGAATATGCAGAAGATCGAGACGTGATTCGGAAACTCCCAAGCACCTTTAGATACTCCAAATTATTAAAAGCAAAGGTTAAAACCATCAATCTCAATCTCAAGATTTTCGTTTCATTTGAGAATGCCAAGACAGGAAAACATCTAACATTCCTAGTGGATACAGGAGCGAACATATCGCTAATAAAAGAAACTTCAGATGTCTTCAGCGACATACAAATAGATAATAAAATAGATATTCAAGGTATAGGTGAAGGTATTATAAAATCCCTAGGCCTTGCCCCAATAGAGCTACAGACAGATAAATACATAATTCCACACAATTTCCATTTAGTAAACAAAAATTATGATGGAATAATCGGGATTGATTTCATAAAAGAATTTAATTGTCAAATTGATCTGAAACCTGCAGAAGACTGGTTTATAATACGACCAAACAATATAGACATTCGCATTTATGAACCAATAACATACAGTTCTGGTAACAATACAATACTTCTACCAGCCAGATCACAAGTTGTCCGAAAAATATAACTAACACTAAGTGAAGAAAGTGAGCTAATCCCAAACCAGGAAATTCAAACTGGTATTTATGTTGCAAATACCGTTGCAACCACTCGAAACGCATTTGTCCGATTACTAAATACAAACAATAACGACCAGTTATTAATATAAATAATTTAAAATATGAACCACTTTCGAATTACAATGTAGTTCAAACAACTGCTAAAATCAGGGAACAAACTGCCATGGCTCAGCTTACAAACAATTTTCCAGAGCCATTCAAACAAAAATGATGTCAAATATAATGACATATTCGGACTTTTTTTTCTTTTTTTTTTCTCTCTCTTTATATTTACAATCTGTTTTTAAACAATAAGTAAATTGTATAATTAATATTCAATTAACAGAAATAGCAGTTTTCCAATGAGCCCTGCTATTATATATAACATCTTTTCAGTTTGTTGGATTTATCTATCAGGGATATCGAGAATGTGGTATCTTTTCAGTCTTCTTACTGTTAGGCTATTGTCTAATAGACTTAAGGCTAAATTATTTTCGTGGTTGTGGAGTCTGTCGATGTATTTCTTACTAGTTTTCTTTATTTCTTCTTTAATGGTTGGAATATTCAGATCTTTGTGGATGTTTGCATTAGATACGTAAAACGGAGCATTGACAATGTGTCGCAAAGTTTTTGATTGGTAACGCTGAAGTATCTCAATATTTGAGTTGCTAGCAGTTCCCCAAAGCTGTATAGCGTAGGTCCAAACAGGCTTCAGTATGGATTTGTAGAGGCGAATTTTGTTTTCCAAAGTGGTTTCTGATTTTAGACTTATCAACCAGGACATTTTTAGGGTTTTTAAGTCTAAGTTGTTGACATTTTGCTTTAATGTGGTTTTTCCATGTTAATCTGCGGTCGAGATGCAAGCCGAGATACTTCACACAGGTACTTTGTGGAATTGGTGAGCCGTTAAGTGTAACATTTGGGCAGTTACCTGGTCTTAATGAAAACGTTATTTGGACGGATTTCAGGGAGTTTATTCTAATTTTCAATCGAAGGAACCAGTCTTCAATTAGGCTTAGCTCACTCTGCAGGAGTTCAGAAGCTTCATTTATAGATGTGCTTATGGCTAAAACGACTGTATCATCAGCATATGTTGCAACAGTGCAGTTGTTTGTAACTGGCATGTCGGCCGTATATAGGGTGAAGAGAATTGGTCCCAATACGCTTCCTTGTGGGACGCCTGAGTTGATGAGAAGTAGTGATGAACTATCGGTTTTCTGCTGCACGTAAAAGCATATTCTAGCCAGATATGATTTGATTAATAAATAGTACGGAGCAGGTAGCCATTTCTTTATCTTGTACAACAAACCTTTGTGACAGACTCTATCGAACGCTTGTTGAATATCAAGAAATGCAGCAGTGCAGTATTTTTTGTTTTCAAATGCCGAAACTATATCATTAATAACCCTGTGACATTGCTCAGGGGTCCCGTGACCCCTCCTGAATCCGAATTGGTATTCAGGAATGATGGAAAGTTCGTCCAAAATTGGCAACATTCTGAAGTTATCATAAAAAACAAACACTTTCGAGAAAATTGTCAACAGACTAATGGGACGGTATGATGTCAATTCCGTTTCTATTTTGTTTGGTTTTAGGATCATAACGATCTCTGCACATTTCCATTGACTTGGAAAGTGGTCTAGTCTGAGAATCGCGTTATATATAAGAGTGAGAAACCGAATGCATTTTGGTGGTAAAATTTTTAGGGTGATACCGTCTATTTTATCAGGGCCTGGTGCTTTTTTATTGTTCAAGCATTTGATTTTTGTCACAACTTCTTCATATTTAATGCTTTTAATAGGCAAGCTCATTTGGCAGGGTGACTCAAGGAATTTTTCTACTTCAGTCTCTGTTGTATAATTATTTATATCGTTTGGCTGAAACACAGAGTGCAGATGTGCAAATGCTTCCGCTTGTTTATTATTAGACCTACACCAAGTCCCGTTGCTTTTGCGAATATTTATGTTTCTTTTAGCTGGTTTCTTTAGGTATTTAGTCGCCCTGCATAGGTTGTATTCATTGTTGCTGGAATTAGGGTCTAAGTTTCTCAGATACGCAGCTAGAGATTCATTGCCTAAGCTCAGATGCAGCCTTGTTGTATAATCTTTTGTCAACAGGGTAGTGAGTTTCTTGCCAGCGTTTTCGCAGATTCCTTTTATTTTGTATTTTTTGTCGAAGATCGGTTGAAAGGTTCAATTGGTTTGGTTGTTGATGATTAAGAGCATGATTCGTGTTTCTGTAGCTCGCATTATGAATTGTATTTGTGAAAAGCTCCACAGCATAGTCTATCTCCTCTCATGTTTTAACGGAATGTCCAGGCTTATAGCTGAATCTAAATGGCTTTTAAATTCGTTAATGTCTGTAGAGGCTGTTATTACTTTATAGGGCTTTTCCAACATATGGGCTATTGTGCTGTAAGTTGCTATTATTGGAGAATGATCTGAGTTAAGGTCAAAGCTCTCCATTACTCGCATGTGTGATTGTGGGATTCCAGAGAATACTATGAAATCAATCAAATCTGGAATTTTTCGACTATCAGTTGGCCAGTATGTGGGCACACCAGTTGACAAAGTCGTTATGTTATTGTTTCGTATACATTTGTATAACTCCGATCCCTTCGGGTTAGTTAATCTGGCTGGATGTTAATCTGGATGTTTGGCATTGAAGTCGCCTCCCACGATAAACTTTGTTCCCAGTCCTTGGAAAAAGTTTTTAAAATCGAGTTCTTTTATTGTGAATCTTGGTGGGAGATAAATCGCTGTTATTGATACATCTGCGTGCATACATTTTATCTGAATTGTGGCAGCTTGCATAGCGTTTTCCCTAGTACTGTCCATGATTTGAAATTTAAGGCCCTGCTTGACAAGAATTGCAGCACCTCCATGAGCTCTATCTGATGGATGGTCAGCTCTTACTGTGTCGTATCCAGTAACTTTAAAAAAAGATTTGCTAGTGAAGTGTGTTTCTGAAATAAGCATGACGTCAATGGCATTCGTTTTTAAAAATAAAGCTATTTCATTTACATGGTTGGAAAGCCCATTGGCATTCCATATTCCTAAGTTTAGATTTATTTGCATAGCTTATTTACAAGTAACATTATCATGTTAAGTAAATTATTGGTAAGTTGAGATTGTTTTTCTAGAAGCTGTTCTATTCTTTCTAGAGACTTGTTCGAGTTACTATTTCCTGCAGCAACTTGAGCGTATGATTGGTAATCTTTGGGTTGTTGGGTCGAATTATTAAACGGAGCAAATGATTGATATGTACCATGGTCATTTTTATTATTGTCATCTTTGGTGTTTCTCTGGTGGTTGCGTCCGCTTACTATTTTTTTTGATATAAGATCCTGATAGACTTTACACCCTTTGTAACTAGCAGCATGATCTTCGTTGCAGTTGGCACATTTTGCTGGTTGCTCTTTATCTTTTGGGCAAACGTTGCTGGGATGGTTAAGAGAGCATTTCACACATCTGTGAGTTTTGGCACAATATGACTTTGTGTGTCCAAATTCCTGGCAACGATAACACTGAACGATTTCTTTGGTTTTACGGGGTGGTTCTATATTAACAACTGCGTTACCAATGAGTTTAACTTTGTATATATCTAAGTTCTTATTGTTGGGCTCAATGTCTAAGTAGAACAAATTCAATGGCTCTTTGGTTACACGACTTTTAATATTACTAATGTTTCTAACAGCGTGACCTTTGGACTACACATCTTGTTTGATTAAGTCGATATCCGTTGAGAAGTGCAAATTCTTAATAACAACTCTGAATGCCCTCTCATGTTTAAGTTGGTATGTGTGAAATTTGACAGAATCTTTAGTAAGAGTTTTAACAAGTTTCCTGTATTCTTCAATAGACTTTACCATAACTCTCACATGACCATCGCGTTGTACTTTATAAAAGAAAAGCTCTTTTTTAATTGTAGTCTCGAGGTAAACTAGCATTCCTTTTATATCACTGACTTCAGATAAGAATATAGGTGGCGGCTTGGCAGATTCAGTTAAGTTATCTTCAGTTATCATGTCCAGTGCTTCGTTTTCATCTTCATTTCCGTTATTTGGCGTGCTGTCGCTTAGGAGGGCATATTGATTGGAGCTGGTGCTGGGTGCTAAGTCCAGAGCGATTTTTTTCTTTAGTAGAATAGGAGAGGCTTGGTTTTGTCTCTTGATTGCCTTTGACTTCGATTTTACTCTCTGCCAGTTCCAAAACGATGTGTCGTCTTCGTCGTCGTTCATGATAACAACAACACTTTGTTATTGC
>NW_022995797.1:0-2413 GCF_900245975.1 Drosophila guanche | reverse complement strand
GCCACTTGATGGTGCAGTCATTGCATATCAACGTCTCGAAAAAAAAAATGAGAATAAATATAAAGAGAGAGAGAGAAAAAAAAATATTTTTTTTTCAGTTTCAGTATGGATTTGTGGAGGCGAATTTTGTTTTCCAAAGTGGTTTCTGATTTTCGACTTATCAACCAGGACATTTTTAGTGTTTTAAGTCTAAGTTGTTGACATTTTGCTTTAATGTGGTTTTTCCATGTTAATCTGCGGTCGAGATGCAAGCCGAGATACTTCACACAGGTACTTTGTGGAATTGGTGAGCCGTTAAGTGTAACATTTGGGCAGTTACCTGGTCTTAATGAAAACGTTATTTGGACGGATTTCAGGGAGTTTATTCTAATTTTCCATCGAAGGAACCAGTCTTCAATTAGGCTTAGCTCACTCTGCAGGAGTTCAGAAGCTTCATTTATAGATGTGCTTGTGGCTAAAACGGCTGTATCATCAGCATATGTTGCAACAGTGCAGTTGTTTGTAACTGGCATGTCGGCCGTATATAGGGTGTAGAGAATTGGTCCCAATACGCTTCCTTGTGGGACGCCTGAGTTGATGAGAAGTAGTGATGAACTATCGGTTTTCTGCTGCACGTAAAAGCATCTTCTAGCCAGATATGATTTGATTAATAAATAGTACGGAGCAGGTAGCCATTTCTTTATCTTGTACAAC
Source organism: Drosophila guanche (assembly GCF_900245975.1). NCBI lineage: Eukaryota > Metazoa > Arthropoda > Insecta > Diptera > Drosophilidae > Drosophila > Drosophila guanche. The sequence continues at coordinate 1,720 of NW_022995797.1, read as the reverse complement.
AAACCTTTGTGCCAGACTCGATCGAACGCTTGTTGAACATCAAGAAATGCAGCAGTGCAGTATTTTTTGTTTTCAAATGCCGAAACTATATCATTAATAACCCTGTGACATTGCTCAGGGGTCCCGTGTGGGGGTTTATGTTTATTGTTTATAAGTAAAGGTTAATAAGTGATTGAATAAATAAGTTGCTTGCCGTCATTCTTTTTTACTAGTACAACCGGACTCGTGACCTCGGATTCTGATTCTTCAATTACCTCATTTTGCAGCCATTCATCAACCTGGTCTTCTATGATACGTGTTTCAGTCATAGCAAACCGCCGCGGCCGCGAGAAAATTGGCGTTTCGTCTTTTTGAGGTTTTATGTTACCGCTCTATCCTTGGGTAGAGGGGGATTATTTGGCCGCCCGCCTTTACAAGGTGGAAATCACCACGTCGAGCATTTCGTCTTTAAGAATTATTTTCATTTCAATGTTTGTTGTTTTTGATTTTTCCGGTTTATACGTCGTTACTATTTCGCGAACTTCTTTTCGTGTAATCTCGTTTATCGCTTCGTTTATATTCAGTTCAGAATTGTCCACCGCTACGTCGATTTTCATTATGGACGATTCGTCATACGCACCTTCGTTATTTTCATTTGGCATATTATTAACTTTTACTGCATGGCGATTAAAAGATACTTCTGCGTGCAAACAAAGCTCTTCCCCGATTATCAACTTAATATCCATGAACTTAGCAGCAACAACATAAAATGTCAAAACATATTCTTCGTCGTCAATACGTATGCTATGTTCTACTTGACCAATCGGCTTGATATTGTCAGCCTTGCTTTCACTTCCGAAACCGACGAAGCGCACTCTGCAGTTCTTTAATTTTGGCATACACCGTTCGTCATAAAAGTCTTCGCGCAAAATATTGAATTTACTGCCAGTGTCAAATAGTGCCATTCATTTCATATTTTTAATCGAAACTTCTTTGGATGTCAATTCCGCTCTATTCAAAATTACACGCAAGTTTTGTTTTTCTTCGTTTGCCTTCTCACTTTTCTCCTTGCAATTCTTTGAAATGTGCCCAAACTGATTGCACTTGAAGCACTTTTTCCCCTTCTCTTTGCTCGAGCAACTGCTAGATACATGACCATTCTCTCCGCAGTTGTAACACACGACGTCTTTTTTGCCAGTCTGGGTATAATTTTGTCCAACCTCATCTTCTTATCTCTTCCCGTCTTCTCACTCTTTTTTATTTTCTCGTTTATTTTCTCATAATCTTTTAATTTGTCCTTAAAATCAGACATCTTTTTCGCACCATATAAAATAGATTTTGTAACGAACCCTTTTTCCGGGTCTCGTGACCTGTGCTGGGCTGACTCAGCGGGAAATTGGGTGGTTGCAACGAATTTATATTGTTGCCTCGACGACCAAGTAAAAACGTAGGATTGGTTTATTTCTGACAATTGGGGTTTTATTCAATATTAATCTCTATCTCTTAGCCTAGCTTATGGCATTGTTACCGCTATCTTGTGACCTGTCGATTTCTGACGGTTGGCTCCGGGCGTTGCACGTTGGTGCCGCTGAACTGGGGCAATTGATCTTAATCCGCCACACCAATTCCGCACTCCAACGGTTCGCCTTTCTCTACCTTAACCTCGTCCGAAAATCTGTTGTTCACTCTGATTATGCTAGACTCACTCTGAGCATTCGATGTTGCGGGTCCCGTTACGATT
>NW_022995796.1:27424-63742 GCF_900245975.1 Drosophila guanche | reverse complement strand
AAAAGTTGATTGATACTGCTATAAAGTGGATCCACACTCTGTGTGGTTTTGGCCTACCGTATGGGTAAAGCTTTGTAATGCAAATGTTGATTTTTGTGAGGTATTTTTATTGTCGAAATTGTGACTTTAAAAAGTCGGAAAGAGTCGGGTTTATTTTCTGTGGCAGAACTTTTTTTTAAGAATTTATTAAGAAAGTAATTTTTTGTTTAAGGTTTTTTGAAGAAGTAGCGGTTTGCTTTTTCACATAGCTTAAGTATCTTAGATCTGGCTGTAAAGTACTTTGATTATCTGAAAAGTTGATTGATACTTCCATAAAATGGATCCAAACTGTGTGTGGTTTTGGCATACCGTCTGGGTAAAGCTTTGAAATGCAAAAATGTTGATTGTTGTGAGATTTTTATTGTCGAAATTTTGACCTTGAAAACTCGGGTTTATTTTCTATGCCAGAACTTGTCTTTTAAGAACTTATTAAGGATGTAAGTTTTAGTTTAAGGTTTTTTTTAGAAGTAGCGGTTTGTTTTTTCACATAACTTAAGTATCTTAGATCTGGATGTAAAGAAATTTGATTATCTGAAAAGTTGTTTGATGCAGCTATGAAGTGGATCCAAACTGTGTGTGGTTTTGTCCCACCGCCTCGGAAAAGCTTTGAAATGCAAATATGTTTATTTTTGTTAGGGTATTTTTTACGAAGTTTTGACTTTAAAACTCGGGAACTGTCGGGTGTATTTTCTATGGCAGAACTTTTCTGTTAAGAATTTTCAAAGTTTGTACTTTTTTGTTTAAGGTTTTTTTAGAAGTAGCGGTTTGTTTTTTCACATAACTTAAGTATCTTTGATCTGGTTGTAAAGAAATTTGATTATCTGAAAAGTTGATTGATACTGCTATAAAATGGATCCAAACTGTGTGTGGTTTTGGCCTACCGTCTGGGTAAAGCTTTGAAATGCAAATTACAACTAAAAACATTCCATAAAACATGCTTTAAAACTTAAATTTTTGAGCCCTTCTCAGCCCAAATTAAAGATACAGTCTTGAAAAGAAAATGCTTAAAAGTTTCAAACATGAAAAAACAAATTCCAAAAAAATCTTCATCGCCAAACAAAAAAGTCATAACTTAAGTATCTTTGATCTGGTTGTAAAGAAATTTGATTATCTGAAAAGTTGATTGATACTGCTATAAAATGGATCCAAACTGTGTGTGGTTTTGGCCTACCGTCTGGGTAAAGCTTTGAAATGCAAAAATGTTGATTGTTGTGAGATTTTTATTGTAGAAATTTTGACTTTAAAAACTCGGGAAAAGTCGGGTTTATATTCTATGGCAGAACTTGTTTTTTAAGAACTTATTAAGGATGTAATTTTTAGTTTAAGGTTTTTTCAGAAGTAGCGATTTGTTTTTTCACACAGCTTAAGTATCTTAGATCTGGTTGCAAAGAACTTTGATTATCTGAAAAGTTGATAAATACTGCTATAAAGTGGATCCAAACTGTGTTTGGTTTTGGCCTACCGTCTGGGTAAAGCTTTGAAATGCAAAAATGTTGATTTTTGTAAAGTATTATAGTCGAAATTTTGACTTTAAAAACTAGGGAAGAGTCGGGTTTATTTTCTATGACAGAACTTTTCTTTTAAGAATTTTCAATGTTTGTACTCTTTTGTTTAAGGTTTTTTTGGAAGTAGCGGTTTGTTTTTTCACATAAGTTAAGTATCTTTGATCTGGTTGTAAAGAAATTTGATTATCTGAAAACTTGATTGATACTGCTATAAAATGGATCCAAACTGTGTGTGGTTTTGGCCTACCGTCTGTGTAAAGCTTTGAAATTGAAAAATGTTGATTGTTGTGAGATTTTTATTGTCGAAATTTTGACTTTAAAAACTCTGGAAAAGTCGGGTTTATTTTCTATGGCAGAACTTTTCTTTTAAGAATTTTCAAAGTTTGTACTTTTTTGTTTAAGGTTTTTTAAGAAGTATCGGTTTGTTTTTTCACATAACTTAAGTATCTTTGATCTGGTTGTAAAGAAATTTGATTATCTGAAAAGTTGATTGATACTGCTATAAAATGGATCCAAACTGTGTGTGGTTTTGGCCTACCTTCTGGGTAAAGCTTTGTAATGCAAATGTTGATTTTTGTGAGGTATTTTTATTGTCTAAATTGTGACTTTAAAAACTCAGAAAGAGTCGGGTTTATTTTCTGTGGCATAACTTTTTTTTAAGAATTTATTAAGAAAGTAATTTTTTATTTAAGGAGTTTTTAGATGTAGCGGTTTGTTTTTTCACATAGCTTAAGTATCTTAGATCTGGTTGCAAAAAACTTTGATTATCTGAAATGTTGATTGATACTGCTAAAAAGTGTATCCAAACTGAGTCTGGTTTTGGCCTACCGTCTGGGTAAAGCTTTGAAATGCAAAAATGTTGATTTTTGTAAGGTATTTTGTACGAAATTTTGAATTTAAAAACTCGGGAAGAGTCGGGTTTAATTTCTATGTCAGAACTTTTCTTTTAAGAATTTTCAAAGTTTGTACTTTTTTGTTTAAGGTTTTTTAAGAAGTATCGGTTTGTTTTTTCACATAACTTAAGTATCTTTGATCTGGTTGTAAAGAAATTTGATTATCTGAAAAGTTGATTGATACTGCTATAAAATGGATCCAAACTGTGTGTGGTTTTGGCCTACCTTCTGGGTAAAACTTTGAAATGCAAAAATTTTGATTGTTGTGAGATTTTTATTGTCGCAATATTGACTTTAAAAACTCGGGAAAAGTCTGGTTTATTTTCTATGGCAGAACTTGTTTTTTAAGAACTTATTAAGGATGTAATTTTTAGTTTAAGGTTTTTTCAGAAGTAGCGATTTGTTTTTTCACACAGCTTAAGTATCTTAGATCTGGTTGCAAAGAACTTTGATTATCTGAAAAGTTGATTGATACTGCTATAAAGTGGATCCAAACTGTGTTTGGTTTTGGCCTACCGTCTGGGTAAAGCTTTGAAATGCAAAAATGTTGATTTTTGTAAGGTATTATAGTCGAAATTTTGACTTTAAAAACTCGGGAAGAGTCGGGTTTATTTTCTATGACAGATATTTTCTTTTAAGAAGTTTCAAAGTTTGTACTTTTTTGTTTAAGGTTTTTTTAGAAGTAGCGGTTTGTTTTTTCACATAAGTTAAGTATCTTTGATCTGGTTGTAACGAAATTTGATTATCTGAAAAGTTGATTGATACTGCTATAAAATGGGTCCAAACTGTGTGTGGTTTTGGCCTACCGTCTGTGTAAAGTTTTGAAATGCAAAAATGTTGATTGTTGTGAGATTTTTATTGTCGAAATTTTGACTTTAAAAACTCGGGTTTATTTTCTATGGCAGAACTTGTTTTTTAAGAACTTATTAAGGATGTAATTTTTAGTATAAGGTTTTTTTAAAAGTAGCGGTTTGTTTATTCACATTACTTAAGTATCTTGAATCCAAGTCCGATTAATCCAACGAGCGTGAGGTGGCTCAAGGGGCCTAGCTGTGGCCACCGGACGGATCGCAGGTTGCGGATAGCGAACGGCCTACCTTGTTTTGGTAGGTCAGCTGTGAATAAGCGGAAAAAAACAGCCCCGGACAGCCAGCGGGTGTTCGCGAAGTAGCAACACTGACGATTCGCTTGTGGTATCGCCTCGTTTAAGCAGCTCACACACTCCCCCTTCCCCACACAATACCTATCCTCATCCTCACCTACCCACCTCAAACCGGGCCGGACTAAGGTGTCATTCGACCCGTGCCGAGAGTCAGCCTGGCTGGGGGCCCGGTATAAAAACTAGCCCAGTCGTGTACGGAGTGCTCAGGGAAATGGCAGCCCCTTGTTCTAATGACCTTGTTCTCTGACCGGGCTGACCGTTTCCCTTCTCTGCATCTCGTGGGATCAGAAGGAACAAAAATTTTAATAATAACAAAAAAAATATTAAAAAAACAAATGAGAGAGACACTCTCCAAACGTCTGAAGGGAGCAATCCCAAGCAGGGAAAGGCAGCGCCCCAAAAGCCTGGCTTAACCCGCTTGATAGCAGGAAAGTCCTGCTCGGGTGAAAGCGAGGGTGCGAGCCCGTCGGGGCCCCACTCCAATCCTGGGGTGGGTGGCACAGCACCCCCAATACTGACGCCATGGAGAAGAAGCTAAGCAACATTGCGGCTGCCCGACCTTCTGGCAAAGTAGAGGGGGAGGTTGGGCCATCGACCAGCGCAGAAGCCAAACGCTTCACGTATGCCGAAAAGAGGAGTGCAGGGCATATACTCCGTAGGCAGTACGCGAGCACAGAAACCAGACCCTTAAAGAACTGGCTGAAGACAGAAAAGTGGGCCTCGGAAGTGCTTCCGAACTTTACTCTGGAACCGCATAAACCACCCCAGCAACCAAAAAGGCAGCGCTCGCAAGAGACGCCTGGACCAGCTGAAAAGCGATCCAGGATACTGCCAAATGTGTCATTGTGTCAAGTCAAAAAAGACAATCACCGCTCAACTGGCAACTCTTTGCATCAGTGGCGCTCGCCGCACCACTCCAAATGACACACTAAATGCCATTCTATGCCTGCAGGGCATAGACCTTGCAGGGAAGGAACAGGCAACAAGGGCAGCAATACGTCTGCGAGATTCGGACCTATGGACGTCACGACCATATGGTCACTCAGCGATCTTTAGGGACACTAATATAATACCTCATAGGACTTATTATTGCGTTCCCAGAGAGTACACAGCCACCCCCTTCGAGGCTATAATCCGCCCCAGAGAGGAATAGCTCGAGGGCACACCTGGCCCAACGGGGGCCATCAACATCTTTACTGATGGATCCAAGCTGGACAACAAAGTTGGCGGAGGAATCTACTCCAGGCAACTAAATATGAGGCATTCCTTTTGCCTTCCAGACCACTGCAGTGTCTTCCAAGCGGAAGTCATTGCTATAAATGAAGCGCTAAGATGCCTTCAAGAGATCTCAGTCTCGGCTACTCACCTAAACATCTATAGTGACAGCCAGGCGGCACTAAAATCACTAAACGCGATTTCTTCGAATTCGCCCACAGTGGCAAATTGTCGCAAATCTCTGCACGAGATGGCAAGGCAATATGTTATTAGCCTAATATGGGTCCCGGGACACCAGGACATCGAAGGCAACTGCATAGCAGACGAGTTGGCCAGATCTGGCACTACACTCCCCCTTAATCAATATATGGAGGAAATACGTATGCCAATGGCCACTTGCAAGCTCAAAATAAAGAAGTACTATACCCTGCAAACAACCAACAGATGGCAAATGGTCACGGGCTGTCGCATCACCCGACAAAAGTGGCCAGACATCTCGAGAAAACGCACCGCTGAACTATGCAAACTAAGCAGACATAGGTGCAGCATAGTCATTCGCTCTCTTACAGGGCACTGGCTAATAGGCAACCATGCTAATAGGCTGGGTGCCCCCTATAACGACTTCTGTCGTAGCTGTAGAGACGAGGACGAGGAGGAGACAGTAGAACATCTGTTCTGCTCCTGCCCGGCTCTCAGTAGAAGGAGGTTAAAATAACTGGGCTCACCTTTTCTTAACGACATTTCAGAAATGGCTACTATAGGCCCCAGGAAGATAGCCAACTTTGTGAGAGCATCTGGAAGGAAGCACTGCTGACACCCTGACAAACGGGAGGAGAAGAGGAGAAGATCCAAGCGGAATCACAACGGGCCGAAACCGGCCTAGGAGTGTCGGGATTGTGAAGTCCCGAAGACCGCCTCAACCTAACCTAACCTAAGTATCTTAGATCTGGTTGCAAAGAACTTCGATTATCTGAAAAGTTGATTGATACTGGTATAAAGTGGATCCAAACTGTGTGTGGTTTTGGCCTACCGTCTGGGTAAAGCTTTGAAATGCAAAAATGTTGATTGTTGTGAGATTTTTATTGTCGAAATTTTGACTTTAAAAAAGGTCGGGTTTATTTTCTATGGCAGAACTTGTTTTTTTAGAACTTATTAAGGATGTAATTTTTAGTTTAAGGTTTTTTTATACCCGGTACTCAAAGAGTAAATATTGTATTTGTGCGAATAACGGTTGTATGTAACACACAGAAGGAAGCGTTTCCGACCCCATAAAGTATATATATGTGGGCTGGGTTTTGCCAATTGCGATCCCTAGACAAAACACCAAAACGAGCAAGGGCGAATTCGCGTCACTGCGAATTCCAAACAAGAGAGCAAACGCAAAGAGAAGACGAAGGAGAGCGAGATGAGAGCGAGAGCGGACAACCGATCGGCGAGAGAACGCTGAGAAGGGGGTTTTCGGATTATTATACTTAATCACTTATTAACCTTTACTTATAATTAATAAACATAAACCCCCAAATTTTTGGAGGCTCGTCCGGGATTGAAGTAAGATTTAAAGAAGGCCCCACATTTTTTGAGGCTCGTACGTGTGTGAAGGAACATCGTGTGAAGAATAAGTGAAAAACTATAAGTGACTTTACGACGACGACGGCGGTGCAAGAAACGTTATTTCTGAAAACGACGCGGATATTAACAAGTTTAAAAAGAAAGCAGAGTAATCTAAATAGACGATTTTTTTTTAACTCAGCAAAATGACGTGTTTAAACGAGTTAAATCCGAAAAGCCTACGAGGAGCAACGAAATCCAGCATTTGTGCATTACACAAATTTGTGTATGAGAGAGAGGGAGACAGAGGTAACCGAGGCCGGCTGCGCGAATTTAGTGGATTCGAATACGACGAAAACGACGCCAGATTTTTAGCGAAGCGCACATACATACAAGCGGAGCTGACGGACCGTGATCTTGTTTCAGTATGTGTGATATGCTACACATATTTCGCAATCTGATGAAAGGCAAGCTGTTGACAGTTGACAAGCAACAACAACGACGACGAAAACGACGAAGACGACGACAATGATGAAGAGAATGATGAAGACGCAAACGATGAAGACGAAAACGAAGATCAAGAGAACGACGTGTTTCGCAGTGTTTGCGAGATACGCCCGAGTGAGGGAGACAACTATAGCAACATGCACACAAGACGACAAGAAAATAGACGCCGAAGCAACGTACAAAGGGAAAACTACGATGAGCAGGTCGCACACCGATTTGCTATAAGTTTTCGCGATAATGAAGAGTCTATCCGAATGTTTGACGGCCCTGACCAGATAGCTGTCCAAGAATGGATAGCAGAGTTTGAAGAGCAGGCTGAGTTCATGCGTTGGACTAATTTACTCATTTACTTGAACTCATGGGAAACATTGAAGTTTGCGCTGTTGAATGAGTTTCAGTCGAAGGTAAATAGCAAACAGATACACATGCAACTCAACGAGAGTAAACGACGACCGAAAGAGAATGTTCTGGAATATTTTTATCGCATGAGAGATATTGCTGCAAGAGGAAATGTCGAAGACGACGCACTTATGCAATACGTGATTGACGGTGTTGACGAGATGGCATTAAATAAATCTATTTTATATGGTGCGAAAAAGATGTCTGATTTTAAGGACAAATTAAAAGATTATGAGAAAATAAACGAGAAAATAAAAAAGAGTGAGAAGACGGGAAGAGATAAGAAGATGTCGGTTGGACAAAATTATACCCAGACTGGCAAAAAAGACGTCGTGTGTTACAACTGGGGAGAGAAGGGTCATGTGTCTAGCAGTTGCTCGAGCAAAGAGAAGGGAAAAATGTGCTTCAAGTGCAATCAGTTTGGGCACATTTCAAAGAATTGCAAGGAGAAAAGTGAGAAGGCAAACGAAGAAAAAAAAAACTTGCGTGTAATTTTGAATAGAGCGGAATTGACATCCAAAGAAGTTTCGATTAAAAATATGAAATGTATGGCACTATTTGACACTGGCAGTAAATTCAATGTTTTGCGCGAAGACTTTTACGACGAACTGTGTATGCCAAAATTAAAGAACTGCAGCGCACTGGTAGGTTTCGGAAGTGAAAGCAAGGCTGACAATATCAAGCCGATTGGTCAAGTAGAACATAGCATACGTATTGACGACACAGAATATGTTTTGACATTTTATGTTGTTGCTGCTAAGTTCATGGATATTAAGCTGATAATAGGGGAAGAGCTTTGTTTGCACACAGAAGTATCATTTAATCGCCATGGAGTAAAAGTTCATAAAATGCCAAATGAAAATAACGAAGGTGCGTCTCTTTATATTTACAATCTGTTTTTTTAAACAATAAGTAAATTGTATAATTAATATTCAATTAACAGAAATAGCACAAAAGGTTACTCGGGACGATAATATATATTGTAGAAAAGTCAAACAACCTAAATAGATAGTCCCTATAGCTCTTACACCATAGAAAAGTCAGAAGAATGACAATCCGATAACAGATTATCTGTTAAGGCTAAATTATTTTCGTGGTTGTGGAGTCTGTCGATGTATTTCTTACTAGTTTTCTTTATTTCTTCTTTAATTGTTGGAATATTCAGATCTTTGTGGAAACAAACATTGAAATGAAAATAATTCTTAAAGACGAAACGCCAATTTTCTCGCGGCCGCGGCGGTTTGCTATGACTGAAACACGTATCATAGAAGACCAGGTTGATGAATGGCTGGAGAATGAGGTAATTGAAGAATCAGAATCCGAGTTCGCGAGTCCGGTTGTACTAGTAAAAAAGAATGACGGCAAGCAACGTCTATGTATTGATTTCAGACGCATCAATAAAGTCATCGAAAAATATCATTTCCCATTGCCGTTGATAGATGACCAGCTAGATCGTTTGCAGGACGCTGTAGTATTCAGTACGATTGACTTGAAAAATGGGTTTTTCCATGTTCCTGTGGCCGAAGAGAGTAGGAAGTACACCTCATTTGTGACGCAAAGCGGACAATACCAGTTTCGCAAGGTCCCATTTGGTTTGTAGAATTCCCCAGAAGTATTCCAAAGACATATTGGCGCAATATTTCGATCACTGACTAGAAAAGGTATAGAACTACCATATGTTGACGACGTAATTATCCCAGCCAAAGACGAGCTAGAAGCCCTAGCAAACCTGAAAGAAGTTCTCAAGACGTGCGAAGAATATGGGCTAGAGCTGAATTTTAAAAAGTGTCATTTTTTACAAAGTGCTTAGGTCAAAGAACCGGTATAATAGCTCTTGTTCTTTGATATAGGCTGTGGTAACTTCTAAGAAGCCGTTTCGAAGTTCAAGACGCCGCAGACCCTGAAACAGCTTCAGAGTTTTTTGGGTCTTGCAGGATACTTTAGAAAGTTTATCTACAATTACGCGGTGATAGCCAAACCATTGACTGACCTAACGAAGAATAATGCTAAGTTTGTAATTGGCCCAGACGAAGAGAACGCTATTGGAGTGTTGAAGAAATGTTTGACATCAAACCCAGTGCTTGCCATTTACAATCAGCAGCACGAGACAGAGCTCCATACGGATGCATGGATTTGGAGCCGTGCTTATGCAAAAATCACCAGACGATGAGCACTTACATCCAGTGTATTACATGAGTAAGAAGACGACAGATGCATAACGAAAATACACGAGCTATGAGTTGGAAATACTTGCGGTGATTGAAGCATTGACGAAGTTTCGAGTTTATCTTTTGTGTCCTTACCAGATCATTAAGGTGAAGCATAACAATGCTTACGACGTCAAAAAAGTTGGCAATTCCGATGGTCCAAAGCACTCCTCTTCGTGTGCGAAGTACCTGAAGCCATGGTCCACGAGCAATGACGACGATAGCGACGATGCATTGTAGGCGAGTGCATAGTCAGGACGGCCGGATGTGGGCTGGGTTTTGCCAATTGCGATACCTAGACAAAACACCCAAACGAGCAAGGGCGAATTCGCGTCACTGCGAATTCCAAACAAGAGAGCAAACGCAAAGAGAAGACGAAGGAGAGCGAGATGAGAGCGAGAGCGGACAACCGATCGGCGAGAGAACGCTGAGAAGGGGGTTTTTCGTTCCAAACTCCGACATAAAAGGTTGTGTGTGAGACCAGACGACGAACGACGCAGATATCTAATTCTTGTACCGTTATACCATACTTATTCACTTATTAACCTTTACTTATAAACAATAAACATAAACCCCCACATATATTCTTGATCAGCATCAATAGCCGAGTCGATAGAGCCATGTCTGTCTGTCCGACTGTCCGTCTGTCCGTCTTGTTTCCCGGCTAGTTTTCAGAGACTATAAGAGCTAGAGCCACCAAATTTTATCTCCGGACTGCTGTATGCTCACACTGAAACCAGTGTATTTCAAAAAGGAGCCACGCCGGGGAGGGCGAAAACCTCCCAAATCTACAGTTTTGAAGATAAAAGAAAACTAAATTCCGTAGGAAATGGCCATATCTATCAGATCAAAAAATTGGGATCCGAGCGGATCATTATTATAGCCACAATGGATAAATTAATTTCCAGTGGCTAAACCCACCCTGTCCCACAGCTTTTGTTGCTCTTTTTACATTCTCTCATTCACACTCTGCTTCTGCTTCACTCGGCCCCTGCCTCTGCCCTCCCCCTGGCGTTGACTCTTCCGACTTTTAACCCACCCCGTCCCGCAGCTTATTTTTTTTTTTTTTTTTTTTTGTGAGGGCGCTGCCTCTGCCTCGAGTCTGCAGTGTGTGGGTCTAGGGAAGGGCGGCAAGCTAACGGCGCGTGTTGGTGTGAGAAGTGTTATAGATGTAGATGACAGATGAAGAACAAATTTAACATTTGACAAAACACCGCTAAGGTGCAGATGCACTATTGTCCCAATGACCAGTTTTGGTGGCCAAAAGCTAATTTTTAAAAGTTAAAACCAAGACTCGGTTTTTAACGCTCTGTATTAGAAAATGAGTGACCATCAAAGTTGTGTACAAGAAACAAGGTGTACAAGGAAAAAGTACCAATTTTATTTCTGTTTTAAATATCTCATAAATTGTAAAATACGATTAACTGATCCAATTTTTTTGATTACTACGTAGGCTACGGAAGTAAAAGGAAGTAGGCTTTTTACTACGTGTTCTGTAATGTGAACGATATCTAGTGGTTGGCGATGTCTTCCACATCTAGAAGTAGTCCTGAGTGCCGGGTATAAAAGTTGTGACGCGTAAGAAGCGTCTCACACGTCCCTTCTCGTTAGAAGTAGTGGTTTGTTTGTTCACATAACTTAAGTATCTTAGATCTGGTTGCAAAGTACTTTGATTATCTGAAAAGTTGATTGATACTGCTATAAAATGGATCCAAACTGTGTGTGGTTTTGGCCTACCGTCTCGGAGGTTGTTATGGTTGTTGTGAGGTATTTTTAACGAACTTTTGACTTTAAAAACTGGCAGAAATTATTTTTTAGGAACTTATTAACGATGTAATTTTTGGTTTAAGGTTTTTTCAGAGGTTGCGGTTTGTTTTTTCACATAACTTAAGAATCTTAGATCTGGTTGTAAAGAACTTTGATTATCTGAAATGTTGATTGATACTGCTTGTTTCCGCAACTCCTCGCAACCAGTTCGGAATAAGAATCTCGAAGTAAAAAGCCAAGTGCTGCTGGTTCGACCGAGTCGGAATTCATTCAATTTAATTCTCTCCTTCTTTCAATTTCGCTATTCACCTATTACATGCATGTTCTTCCTCTTTGTCTATCGATATTCACATATTACATGTATGTTCTATAGCACCAAACTTCTGTGAGCATGTCAAAATGCAACAATTCAATATCTTAATGCTACAAATTCATTTTACTTATATCCAAATACTAATTGCTCCCGGCCATAAGCCCTTTGCGCAAATTTGGCGTAAACATACTCCCGGCCTTGGAAGCTNGATAAACCTTGATAGGCCGCCGTCCTCTTTGGTTGAAGTGCATCCATAGCGGTCCAGCGTAGTCGAGTCCAGTACGTTCAAAGGCCTTCACTCCTTGCTGCACTCGGCTTGCTGGTAAGGAACCCATAATTTGCGTAGCTAATATTGGACGTTGGCGAAAACATGCAATGCAACTCCTTATCGTGCTGCGAGCTAGTTTTCTAGCATTGATGACCCAAAAACGCTGTCGCACAAAAGCACATAACGCTTGTGCTCCGACATGCATGTTGCCTCGATGCGTATATTCAAACAATGATTTTACAACAATATGATTATTTGGTAAAAGCATGGGGTGTTGGTGTCAAATGGTACATTGGCCCTAGACAGCCTGCCACCTACACGAATTATTTCTATACCCTCAGACTGGTCTAGAAACGGGTTAAGTGTTTGAATTTTTGAAGAACTTATAATTTTGCCATTGCGTAATTTTTCGAACTCAGTGTAAAAACTTAAAGCTTGCAAATTGAATACTACATAATTCAAGCCACCTTTTAATTCGAGTTAGCTCCTTAGCTCTAGTCGAATCAATCTTTTGTGCAATTTGACGCCAACGATAAACGAAACCAAATACTCTCGTTAGTTTTAAAAAATCCTTAGCATATTTGCCACCTTCTATTATGTCATCTACTATAATCTTTGGACAGGCTAGCAGGCTAAATTTGTTGTTTCGTTCTTCGGGGAGGCCCTCTGGACCTTGCCATTTCCCAAGTGTCCACTGCTCATCAGGCAACTGCAAGAATTCTGGTCCTTGCCACCACAACGACGAAGCCTTTAGCTGACTTGTGCACAGCCCTCGAGAAACGATATCTGCCGGATTTTGCTTTGATTCTATTTTGTGCCACTCCTGTGCGTTCGACAGCTCTTGAATTATAGCTACTCTGTTGGCCACAAAGGTTGTCCAACGACTAGCATGCGATGCGATCCAACTCAAAACAATTGTCGAATCTGTAAAATAACCGACCTTAGAAAATGATTCGGGTGTACACCTTTTGATTTTTTCCATGAGCTGCGCCAACAGTCTCGCACCTTCTAATTGTAATCTAGGTAGCGATACTACTCGAACAGGTGCAACCTTCGATTTGGCTGCCAACAAATTTGCTGAAATACCTCCACGCTTATCAATGACGCGAACATATACCGCCGCTCCGTAAGCTCTACAAGAGGCATCTGCGAACCCATACAGCTCAACTCTGTCTGCCGATGCATGGACGGCACTACAGCTCGTGGCAACGAACACTCATGAACAAGTTCCAATTCGCTTCTGTATTTCTGCCATTGTAGCGCATAGCTTGGTGGCAACTCCTCATCCCATTGCTGCTTTAGCAACCACAGTTCTTGCATGAAAATCTTTCCTAAAATCAAAAGGGGGCTTAGAAATCCCATTGGATCAAACAACTGTGCTAACTCTGATAACACGATACGCTTCGTAATGCTGTCCGAGTTACTTGCGACGTACGAAAATTTAAACTTATCAATCCTCGAAGCCCAAAATATTCCAAGCGTCTTTGCTGTATCTGTTACCTGTAGCTCTAACGGTTCTACTACGTCTGCACGATCTCCATCACAATAGCTGTTAGAGCGCCACTTATGAAGCTCGAATCGCCCCAACTTTAACAACTCGGTAACTTCATGTTTTAATTCCTTTAGCTGCTCGTAAGAGCTCGCTCCAGCTAGCATATCATCCATGTAGAAGTTTTGCCTTACAGCTTCGCTAGCTAATGGGAATGATTCCCCAAATTGATCCGCTAAATAGTAAAGACATCTAACTGCTAGAAAAGGTGCTGAATTGGTTCCATAGGTAACCGTTTTAAGGCGTAGTACCTTAATTGGGTCAGTACTACAATTACGCCATAAAATGCACAAATAATTGCAGTCGCTTGGCTCAACTGATACTTGCCTATACATCTTAGAGATGTCAGCAGTCAATGCGAATCGATAAAACCGGAATCGAGTAAGGGTCTCGAACCAATTTTGGTTGCAACGTTGCTCCTACCAGCATTGTATCGTTTAACGCCATTCGTTTAAGCCCATTGCTTGATTTACACGATGCATCAAATACGACTCTCAACTTTGTCGTCAAACTTTCTGGGCGAATCACCGGATGATGGGGCATGATATATTTCACCTCGTGTATCTTATCAGCCGCTACCTCCTCTAAATGATCCAATTGTCTATACTCATCGATAAATTCTGCGTAAGCTCTCTTGAGCTCTGGATTCTTACTGAACTTTCGTTCTAAGTTCAAAAACCTAGTCAAAGCGATATTACAGGAATCCCCTAGCGACTTCTGTGGCTGTGCAAAAGGCAAGCGAACTACTATACGATTATCGTCTGTTCGTTTCACTGTAGCCACGAACATCTCTTCACAAATCCTTTCCGATTCTGTTAATACTTTTCCGGGTCGCAACACCTCTTCGCATTGCCAGAACTGTTGCACCAAATTTTGCAACTGGTCAGCCTCCTGTTGCCTTGGACCATCAGGTTTATTCACAATCAACGCTACATTCTCGTCAGGAATACACTCGCCCACCACTATCGAACCTAACAACGATCTCTGTAGTACTGGCTTATTTAATCCCATTCTAATTTGACCAGCTACTATTAGCTGAAAGAACAAATTAACTCCAAGTAGCATATTTATTTCTTCTGCCGAATCAAATGAAGGATCTGCAAGTTTTACCTTCTTTGGAACTAGTGACTTTAAGACTCCTGTCGCTGTGGGATGATACCGTGTTATTTCTGGCAAAACACTAAACTTGCCTGCTGCAACAAAGTTTGTCACTCTGGACTTGAACGTTGTTTCAATCTCCCCGACAACCTCGGACTTTAAGTTTCCAATACCATTTAGTGAATACTGCACTTCGCTGACTGGAAGGTTTAGCTGTGACGCAAATCTGGCTGTCACAAAATTAATTTGACTACCTGAATCTAAAACACATCTGCATTTATAGAATCTACTATCTGCACCTTTAACCAGTACAATGGCAGTAGCTAAAAAACTGGTTCCATCTATTTGTAAGAAGCGAACTTTGCAACGATTTCGGGCCATTGTCCAGAGCCTTTGTTGCATTTCCATTGGTAATTCCCTATTTAACAAGATATGATGTGGCTTATTGCAGATAGTGTACAATTGCTCGGAACACTCCTTAGTTCGATGCCGCTTGCTAAAACNGGAATACACTCGCCCACCACTATCCAACCTAACAACGATCTCTGTAGTACTGGCTTATTTAATCCCATTCTAATTTGACCAGCTACTATTAGCTGAAAGAACAAATTAGCTCCAAGTAGCATATTTATTTCTTCTGCCGAATCAAATGAAGGATCTGCAAGTTTTACCTTCTTTGGAACTAGTGACTTTAAGACTCCTGTCGCTGTGGGATGATACCGTGTTATTTCTGGCAAAACACTAAACTTGCCTGCTGCAACAAAGTTTGTCACTCTGGACTTGAACGTTGTTTCAATCTCCCCGACAACCTCGGACTTTAAGTTTCCAATACCATTTAGTGAATACTGCACTTCGCTGACTGGAAGGTTTAGCTGTGACGCAAATCTGGCTGTCACAAAATTAATTTGACTACCTGAATCTAAAAGACATCTGCATTTATAGAATCTACTATCTGCACCTTTAACCAGTACAATGGCAGTAGCTAAAAAACTGGTTCCTCTATTTGTAAGAAGCGAACTGTGCAACGATGCCTGGCCATTACCCAGAGCCCTTGTTGCATTTCCATTGGTTACTTCCCTATGTAACAAGATATGATGTGGCTTATTACAGATAGTGCACAATGGCGCCGTACATTCCCTGGTTCGATGCCGCTTGCTAAAACAATGAAAGCATAAACCATGTTTCTTAATTTCAAAATACCTTTGTAGAGGAGTCAGAGAAGCAAATTTCGGACACACCTTTACGCCATGCGAACCTGAGCAGCAGTGGCATGAAGTTCCACTTGAATCTACTGCGGCCGCCAAACTTGCCCTTTTTCCGATGTTATTAGTCTTAACCATTCCTGGTTTTCTCACTTCTCGACCCGCTTGGTTAATGCCTCTGTTGACTATAAACAGCGAAAGCGCCTTCCATGATGGCAATTGAGAACAATCGAATTCGTTCTCCCATTTTTCCAGTGAGTCTTCATCCAACTTGCTTTGGACTAAGTGGAACAAATGCGCGTCTAAGATTTCACTCTCACTGCCTAATGAGCGTAGAGCCTCCAACTGAGAGTTAACAGCATCAACTAATCCTCTTAGTGAATCCGAATTAGCATGGTTTAGCTTATTTATGCTAAAAAGCTCATGCACATGGGCTCGAACAATAATGGACTTATTCTCAAATCGATTCTTAAGCAGCTGCAATGCCCTTCTGTAGTTTGCTACAGACAGCTCCAAACACTCAATCGTACGCAAGGGAATTGGGCCTAAACACGACTTTAAGTGTATAAATTTTGACAGTTCGTCAACGTCACCGTCCGATTCTATCAACGTTTCAAAAGTGTTGAACCAACTTGTCCACTCTGTAACCTTTCCACTAAATTCGGGCAACTTCAACTTAGGTAACTTCGAAGCACTCGAACTTCCCGACGAAACTGACAGCGTAGAATTAGCAGACGGACTTGCACCAAATGCCGCTTGACGGCCCCTTTGGGCTAACTGTGCCAGAATTTTAGCCTTTACTTCACAATATAAATTTTCAATTTCTTGTCTACTCTCAAATTCACGAACATCGTCACTATCATTCTCTATTTGTTGTTGGATGCTGCATAATTGCGTAAAAACTGATTCGACCAGACTCAATCGCGCTTCTAACTCTGACGCAACCATTGCTGCACATTTCTCCGAAATATATGCCTTGTTTCGATTTAATGAAGCCATCAAACTTTCTCGCGAAGCACTAAAGTCCGCATCTTTACCTTTTTTAGGAGCCATGTTGCTCCCACTACTATTAACCAATGTTAATACAACTGATTATAGCTGTTTGAGCTAGGTGTTACAATGCTCACACCCTCAATTAGCTACCGAAATTAAATCAGTTAAACAATGCACTCAACGCGGTGCCAAAAATTTGAAGTCACTCAAGCGATCTTTCTCTAAAAAACCACGGACTCAAAAATGCACTCAAACGCAGTACCCAAATTGCTAACTGACTTCAACAATGCCCTCAACGTAGGGCTCGAAATTATTGAATTTCGCAATAAGCAATGCACAATATACCGGCTTAATATGTCTGCATGTATTTCCTTTAAAAGTGTCATATACGCGTGAGCACAGCTGTAGCTTCTTTCTTTTCTTTGCTTTTGCGATATTCCAAGATCAGCTCAAGGTTACGAACTCTATGCACTTTCCGAAATACGTACATACATATGTGCATACATGCATGTGTGCGAGTGTCTTTTCTCTTTTTTATTTTCTAAAGTTCCAATTGAACTAAGTACACTCCCACTCACACTTGCATATACTTGAACCTCAATTATCTCGAGTTAGCCGCACATTATATTAAGCACCAATGTGTGTTTAACACTTTTCACCAGACACACCAGCTTTATATGCCAATTTTTAATCTTTTATTATATTTTAATTACTATCGACTTGCAACATACATATAGGGTGTGCCGCTATTTTGGCCTCACCAAGCTATATACTACTCACAGTCCGATTACAGAGCCGACACTTCAGCTTTCAATACGCTAGCAGCTCCAAGCCTCCGTATGTAATTAATCCAAAACTAATTAAGCTCCAACGATGAGCTTTAAATGGGACGTGAACTTTTTCCAAGAAGTCCCTGCTCGGGCGCCAAATGTTTCCGCAACTCCTCGCAACCAGTTCGGAATAAGAATCTCGAAGTAAAAAGCCAAGTGCTGCTGGTTCGACCGAGTCGGAATTCATTCAATTTAATACTCTCCTTCTTTCAATTTCGCTATTCACCTATTACATGCATGTTCTTCCTCTTTGTCTATCGATATTCACATATTAAATGTATGTTCTATAGCACCAAACTTCTGTGAGCATGTCAAAATGCAACAATTTAATATCTTAATGCTACAAATTAATTTTACTCATATCCAAATACTAATTGCTCCCGGCCATAAGCCCTTTGCGCAAATTCGGCGTAAACAGATGTAATTTTTAGTTTAAGGTTTTTTTAGAAGTACCGGTTTGTTTTTTCACATAACTTAAGTATCTTAGATCTAGTTGCAAAGAACTTTGATTATCTGAAAAGTTGATTGATACTGCTATAAAGTGGGTCCAAACTGTGTGTGGTTTTGGCCGACCGTCTCAGAAAAGCTTTGAAATGCAAAAATGTTGATTGTTGTGAGGTATTTTTTTACGAAATTTTGACTTTAAAATCTCGGGAAGAGTCGGGTTTATTTTCTATGGCAGAACTTTTTTTTAAGAATTTTCAAAGTTTGTACATTTTTGTTTAAGGTTTTTTTAGAAGTAGCGGTTTGTTTTTTCACATAACTTAAGTATCTTAGATCTGGTTGCAAAAAACTTTGATTATCTGAAAAGTTGATTGATAATGCTATAAAATGGATCCAAACTGTGCGTGGTTTTGGCCTACCGTCTGGATAAAGCTTTGAAATGCAAAACTGTTGATTGTTGTGAGATTTTTATTGTCGAAATTGTGACTTTAAAATCTCGGGAAAAGTCGAGTTTATTTTCTATAGTAAAACTTGTTTTTTAGGAACTTATTAAGGAGGTTATTTTTAGTTTAAGATTTTTTCAGAGGTAGCGATTTGTTTTTTCACATAGCTTAAGTATCTTAGATCTGGTTGCAAAAAACTTTGATTATCTGAAAAGTTGATTGATACTGCTATGAAGTGGATCCAAAGTGGATCCTACCGTCTCGGAAAAGCTATGAAATGCAAAAATGTTGATTGTTGTGAGATTTTTTTTTCGAAATTTTAACTTTAAAAACTCGGGAAAAGTCGGGTTTATTTTTTATGGATTAACTTGTTTTTTAGGAACTTATTAAGGATGTAAGTTTAAGGTTTTTTTTTAAAAGTTGCGGTTTGTTTTTTCACATAACTTAAGTATCTTAGATCTGGTTGCAAAAAACTTTGATTATCTGAAAAGTTGATTGATAATGCTATAAAATGGATCCAAACTGTGCGTGGTTTTGGCCTACCGTCTGGATAAAGCTTTGGAATGCAAAACTGTTGATGGTTGTGAAATTTTTGTTGTCGAAATTTTGACTTTAAAGACTCGGGAAAAGTCGGGTTTATTTTCTATAGAAGAACTTTGTAAGGTAGTCTTTTCGAAGGCTGAGGTAGCTCAGCCTCTCCAGGGACACCTTACAAAGAAATTTGTAAAGTGCCGGGACCCGAGATTGCGGAAATGGAGACGCCGTGTGTGGAAAGGTGGGCGTATGGGGCGGAAAGGGAACCTGATTGACACCGGTCATCCGGTGGTTAGTGGAGACGCCTTCTGGCAGTGTAGCCGCCCCTGTCTGCTCCGACGCGAGCGCCCCTGGTAGTACCTAGGCAGCACCCGTTTCGGAGGCAGGCACGCGCCGTTTAAGAGCCCGCGGTCTGGCGCGGTAGTGACCTGCGACCAGCCCAGCGGAGCCTCCAACGGTGGGCGACCACACTTACCGTCTTGCACTTTGGGAGGGGGAAAGGGTTACATTTACACTGTTCCACACGAGCACATTGTTTAGTTTTGTTTCTTTATTCTGGTATCTTTATTTCATATTTTTTTTTCCTTGTTTTTTCCCTGTCTTACCGCCGTATGTACTTAAATTTCCTATGTCCCTACCTACGTCGCACCAAACTAAGTCGTAATAGAAAAAGGGTGAGGCCCACAGCCTCGCTTACCCGATCCTCTCGAGCCTAGCGGTCCTTTTGTCTCCTCGCCTGGCGCTCGGTGTCTTGAGCCTCTCGTGGGCAACGTTGGGGTTATGGCGCACTTTTTACCCTTTTCACTTTTGTCGCCGCAGCGATCTCGACTGGTCCTCCCGGTGTTCGAAACATTTCTCCCCGAGGCGAGCTCTGCGTGGCAATCGCGAGCCCTTAGCTGCGGTCCCTTGTCCGGGCTGCGCTGCCCACGCCCGTGGCTCTCGGGCTGCTGCCGGCGCCCTTGATCTCTCGCTCTGCTGCTCTGCTGCTGGCTCTCGGCGTTGATCTCTGGCTCTGCTTCTGCCGCTCTGCTGCTTTCTCTCGTCGTCGTTCTCGTTTCGTTCTGCTGCTCTGCTGCTGGCCGCTCTCGGGCTGCTGGCTCACTTCGTAGTTCTCTTTGGCTCTGCTGCTGTTGGTTCGCGTCGCCGTTCTCTTTGCTCTGCTCTGCTATTGGCTACTGTGGGCCGCGAAGTTAAATTATGACTTCAAAATTTCACCTTATAATATAACTTAGAAACTAATAATGGAAAATTATAAACTTAATAATAAAGACTTCATGATACCTCTCCTAAATATATAAAACAAGTAACTTTCTTAGTGAAAACTTAACCCTATGTATATAACAAAGATTTCATAATTTCCCCTTTATAATAGAACTTATATATCTACCAATTATAACTACTTACATACTACAAAATTGTGCGTCGTCACACCCACACCCCCCCCCCCCCCCCCCCCCCCCCCCCCCCCCCCCCCCCTTTCTTCCCGGGTGATATCTGATGGCGACGCCGCCGGACGGGGTGATCGTGATCTTGAACGTGCTTTCCGGCCACTCCAGGGTGAAGCGTCGCCTCCAGGTCCCCTGTTGTTGGCTTGTTCGGACCATTTCAACGAGGCTCCGGGGGATGAGTCGGCGTGGGGTATTCGTCCGCCATTCGGCAGGTGCCTCAACCCACTTTTCCTCCTCCTGCAGCAGCTCCGCTGTCAGGGCTTTGACATCAACTTCTGGTCCGAGAAGAGCTTGGAGGTCGCTGCTGCCGAACGACAAGTCCAGCTCGTCGGTGTCTTGGGCTGGCGATAGCCCGAGCGAAGCGAATGAAGCAGTCGGTGTTGCTGCTGTTCGCGAGGTCGACACCCCTAACTCGTCACTGATGACGGCCACCCGGGCGACTCTCTCCACCTCTTCGTCCTCTGGTTGCAGCCACGAATCTGGTTCCGGGTAGAGGTATCGGTACATGGCGCTGTCTGTGCTCGGGAAAAGCTCCGTGCTGATGTCGTCGAACTGCGACCTTCTTCGGGCGGGTTCGGCCTCGTTTCCCTCGTCGTCGAACCCCTCGAACCGGCGTTGATACTGAGGAACCCAGCCCCAGTTGTTTTGCCGTTCGTCTGCCCACTGTCGCCACGGCTCCTCGATCTCCTCGTCGGCCATGGTCGTACTAAGTGCTGTGGGANCACTTCGTCGTTCTCTTTGGCTCTGCTGCTGTTGGTTCGCGTCGCCGTTCTCTTTGCTCTGCTCTGCTGTTGGCTACTGTGGGCCGCGAACTTAAATTATGACTTCAAAATTTCACCTTATAATATAACTTAGAAACTAATAATGGAAAATTATAAACTTAATAATAAAGACTTCATGATACCTCTCCTAAATATATAAAACAAGTAACTTTCTTAGTGAAAACTTAACCCTATATATATAACAACGACTTCATAATTTCCCCTTTATAATAGAACTTATATATCTACCAATTATAACTACTTACATCCTACAAAATTGTGCGTCGTCACACCCCCCACCTCCTTTCTTCCCGGGTGATATCTGATGGCGACGCCGCCGGACGGGGTGATCGTGATCTTGAACGTGCTTTCCGGCCACTCCAGGGTGAAGCGTCGCCTCCAGGTCCCCTGTTGTTGGCTTGTTCGGACCATTTCAACGAGGCTCCGGGGGATGAGTCGGCGTGGGGTATTCGTCCGCCATTCGGCAGGTGCCTCAACCCACTTTTCCTCCTCCTGCAGCAGCTCCGCTGTCAGGGCTTTGACATCAACTTCTGGTCCGAGAAGAGCTTGGAGGTCGCTGCTGCCGAACGACAAGTCCAGCTCGTCGGTGTCTTGGGCTGGCGATAGCCCGAGCGAAGCGAATGAAGCAGTCGGTGTTGCTGCTGTTCGCGAGGTCGACACCCCTAACTCGTCACTGACGACGGCCACCCGGGCGACTCTCTCCACCGCTTCGTCCTCTGGTTGCAGCCACGAATCCGGTTCCGGGTAGAGGTATCGGTATATGTCGCTCTCTGTGCTCGGGAAAAGCTCTGTGCTGATGTCGTCGAACTGCGACCTTCCTCGGGCGGGTTCGGCCTCGTTTCCCTCGTCCTCGAACCCCTCGAACCGGCGTT
Source organism: Drosophila guanche (assembly GCF_900245975.1). Classification (NCBI taxonomy): domain Eukaryota; kingdom Metazoa; phylum Arthropoda; class Insecta; order Diptera; family Drosophilidae; genus Drosophila; species Drosophila guanche. Next base: position 41,724 of record NW_022995796.1, on the reverse strand, counting down.
GATACTGAGGAACCCAGCCCCAGTTGTTTTGCCGTTCGTCTGCCCACTGTCGCCACGGCTCCTCGATCTCCTCGTCGGCCATGGTAGTACTAAGTGCTGTGGGATATAAACGAGGTTATATCCCTGGGCCTATGGGCAGACTATGCTCTACAGGACAATAGTCTGGTGCGAAATTTTAAACTTGAAAATATCCTAACGAAATATTACTACCGATGTTATACAATGTCTTATACTAATCCGCCTTGTGGGCGGCCCCAAATTTACTTGCTGGTCCTGGCTGGTCGTCTGTTGTGCGGTCGAGCGGGTGCTCGCCGTCTTCGCTGTCCTGCTGTTCCTCGTCGTCGTGTTGCTGGAAGGCCTTTAGGTCGGCTACCCCGGCGGTGCGCCGTTGTCCAGTCTCCGTGTGACGAACTCTGGCTATGTTGGGTGAATCGAATTTGGTTACCTTATACGGCCCCTCGTACCGTGGGGCTAACTTGGCGGCGAACCCGTCGTTGGCTTTCGATAGCACGTGTTGCTTCACTAGCACCAAGCTGCCAATGGTTGGTTTCCAATCGCGTCCTCGTAGGTTGTAGTGGCGGCCCTGTTCCGCCGATGCTCGCTGTGCGTTGTCCCTTGCCGCCTGGAAAACCTCGTACAGCTGTTTCGCCCTGGTTTCGGGATCGGCAGCGACTATTCCGGATCCTGGCGTGACTTCCTCGTACAATGCTCCTGGTAGTCTCGGCTCTCGTCCTTGGACCAGGAACGCCGGACTGAATCCTGTTGTGTCGGACACGCTGCTATTGATTGCCAATGTAATCTCCGGTAGCAGGGTGTCCCATGTACTATGCGGTCCCTCGATGTACTGTGCGATCATGGTCTTGATGGTCCGGTTAGCTCTCTCCGTCGGGTTTTGCTGTGGATTGTACGGCGCAGTATACTCCAGTGTCATACCTGCCCGCTTACAAAACGCTTTAAAGGAACGACTGGTAAATTGAGTCCCGTTGTCGCAGATGAACTTCCGGGGTATCCCAAATCGGCTGAGGATCCGGTCGCGAAAAGCTTTCTCCAGGTATGTTGCCGTGGCACGGCGCAGAGGTATCAACTCCACCCATTTGGAAAACATATCTAAGAAGACTAGTAACACTGTGTTACCTTGTTTGGATCTCGGCAGTGGTCCAACGAAGTCGGCGCAAATGCCGGTGCCCATGTCACGACATGAGTTTATTGATGGCTTATTAGACCTGTCCCTGTCTCAAGTCAACCATGTAAAAAACTCCTTGGGTCGATTGCTTGATCTGTGCTTTGTCTCGGATCCGACCGTAGCGTTGTTAACACGAGCACTCCCGCTCACTATACCTGAAGACTGCTATCATCCTACTTTCGAAGTGTCGATAGATATTGGACCTACTGTATCGGATCGTGCGGGTAGGCTATCTGAACGCGTCCGCTGCTTTCGTAAAGCCGAGTTTACGAAGCTCAATAACTTAATTCGAAATTTTGATTGGTCCGCTCTGTACTTGTGCAGTGACGTCATTGAAGGCACAAACATTTTTTATAATGTACTTGACACAATTTTTGACACGTGTGTCCCACTTTCATGTCCGACTAGATCTGCGAAACCTCCTTGGTTCACCAAAGAGTTATCCAGTCTAAAAAATCTAAAATCAAGGCTATTTAAAAAAGCTCAAGAAGTTGGTTCTCCCTCTTCTCTTTCTAATTACTTAATAGCTCGGTCAAACTTCACTGTTCTTAATGCTCAATGCTATAGGAACTACCTCCTTCGATGCAGGATACGTTTTTCAAAGGACCCTAAACAGTTTTACTGCTTCGTAAACAGTAAGCGTAGAACGTCGGCACATCCATCCTCGCTATCATTTTTGAATATGTCGGCAAACAATGATCAGGCAATCGCCGATCTTTTTGCAAAATTTTTTCAAACCACATATTCCCAGGAAAGCTACCCAGGTCATATGTATCCATATAGTTTACCAAGGTCGAATGGCATTTTCTGCCCTTTGTTAAATGAAGGCTCCTTACTTCATGAACTTCAATTAGTTAAGCCGGTATTCTCACCGGGCCCTGACGGAGTTCCCGGCTGTGTACTCAGGTACTGTGCCGAGTCTCTCTGCGGACCTTTGCTTAAACTATTCACTCTATCTATCCATTCTTCTAGCTTTCCCCCCATCTGGAAGGAATCCTTTATAATTCCTCTCCATAAGAAAGGTAGCAAGTCTGACGCTAAAAACTATAGAGGTATATCTAAGTTATCCGCTATTCCTAAAATGTTAGAGAAACTTTTAACTCCGCACTTGCAGCATCTCTGCAAATCACTTATATCTCCAGCTCAGCACGGATTTATACGGCGACGATCAACAACCACTAATCTTTTAGAGTTCACCTCCTTTGTAATTAAAGGCCAATTATTCCAAAGTAACTTGCAGACGGATGTTATTTACACTGACTTCAGTAAGGCATTCGATTCCGTAAACCATTCTCTTCTTGCACAAAAGCTCAACCTTCTAGGGTTTCCGCCCAATCTGTTGAGATGGATTTCTAGCTACCTGTGTTCTAGGTCTCAAAGGGTCCTTTTCAAAAACTCCGTATCTTTACCTGTTATGGTTACTTCTGGAGTACCACAGGGTAGCCATTTAGGCCCCTTACTTTTCACACTCTTTATTAATGACCTGCCTTCTGTATTAACAAATTCTCGAGTACTTATGTATGCGGATGATGTTAAACTCTGTGTCCAGTATAAGGACATTTCATTTCACTCTCGTTTGCAATCTGATCTCAATAGCTTTCAGTCATGGTGCTGTGCAAATATGTTACAACTTAATGCCTCGAAGTGCAGTGTTATGACTTTTTGTCGCTCCAGCCCCTTCCTGGCTCCTTACACCCTCTGCGGTAGTTCTCTTGAGAGAATTACATTGGTTGATGATCTAGGTGTTAAACTAGACCCAAAGTTAAAGTTTTCTGAACACATTTCTACCATGGTAAATAAAGCCATGGGTGTGGTTGAGTTTATAATGAAGTGGTCAAAGGGATTTGTGGAGCCCTATATAACGAAGACTGTCTATTTATCGCTTGTTCGTCGGATTTTAGAATACGCATCATCTGTACGGTGCCAGCATTACNCAACCACTAATCTTTTAGAGTTCACCTCCTTTGTAATTAAAGGCTTCCAAAGTAACTTGCAGACGGATGTTATTTACACTGACTTCAGTAAGGCATTCGATTCCGTAAACCATTCTCTTCTTGCACAAAAGCTCAACCTTCTAGGGTTTCCGCCCAATCTGTTGAGATGGATTTCTAGCTACCTGTGTTCTAGGTCTCAAAGGGTCCTTTTCAAAAACTCCGTATCTTTACCTGTTATGGTTACTTCTGGAGTACCACAGGGTAGCCATTTAGGCCCCTTACTTTTCACACTCTTTATTAATGACCTGCCTTCTGTATTAACAAATTCTCGAGTACTTATGTATGCGGATGATGTTAAACTCTGTGTCCAGTATAAGGACATTTCATTTCACTCTCGTTTGCAATCTGATCTCAATAGCTTTCAGTCATGGTGCTGTGCAAATATGTTACAACTTAATGCCTCGAAGTGCAATGTTATGACTTTTTGTCGCTCCAGCCCCTTCCTGGCTCCTTACACCCTCTGCGGTAGTTCTCTTGAGAGAATTACATTGGTTGATGATCTAGGTGTTAAACTAGACCCAAAGTTAAAGTTTTCTGAACACATCTCTACCATGGTAAATAAAGCCATGGGTGTGCTTGGGTTTATAAAGAGGTGGTCAAAGGAATTTGAGGACCCCTATATAACGAAGACTCTCTATATCTCGCTTGTTCGTCCGATTTTAGAATACGGCTCATGTGTATGGTGCCCTCAGTACAACATACATCAGGACCGTATTGAATCAGTACAGAAAAACTTTTTATTATTTGCCCTACGGGGCCTCAACTGGGATGCAACTGTGAGACTGCCATCCTACCGTAGTAGACTTCTCTTAATAAATCTTCCATCCTTAGTTAGTCGTAGAAAAATGCTTGGTGTAATTTTTATGCACAACTTGATCAAGGGGGATGTAGACAGCCCTGACTTGCTGAGCCGCATAAACTTTACGATTCCCATTAGACCCACTAGAAACTTTATTCCTTTGTTCCTTCCACTATGTAGATCGAATTATGCCTCACACGAACCCTTTAGGGTTTTATGCTCGGATTATAATTCCCTCTACCACATTATATCCTCAACTAACTCCCTTCCTCTTCTTAAATCTCTTATACTAGCCTACCTCTCCCGTAGTTAGTTTCATTTTAGTTTTGTCTTGTTTTTGATTTTGGTAATTTCTGCTTGCTTAGCTTAGTCTAGTTATGATTAGATCTAATTTTCCTCGAATATTAGCCTAACATCTATCTTTCCTGCATGCTCGCGACCGGTTCGGTTAATCGCGCCGCGCGTCATGCGGCAGCGCCCCTCGGTCGGATGGGCGGGAGGAGGGCTGCGTTCTGCTAGGTTCCGCGCGTAACAGGCTTTGGCTTGGTGTCGCATGGGCCACTTGATGGTGCAGTCATTGCATATCAACGTCCAGAAAATGGTAGCGAAAGGCTCGCTTGCCTGTCGTATTAGCATCTTCCCTGCTGGCTTGGCTTGTTGCGTCTTGAACTTTTGGCACACAGCAAATTTCCTTACGTAGCGAGCGACGTCTCTGAAGATTCGTTGGTTGGTTGGTCGTGGCATTCTTGCAGCACACGCTGCCGTTGTTCCTTGCCTACACACAGCTTCCATGGTATGAAATCTTCCTCCAGGGGCCGTTGTCCTACGTTCCTGTACAGTTGTCCGTTCTCCAGGGTATAATCGGGGTACTTCTCTGGTCGCTCCAGTGTCTCCTGTGTGCGTCGTCGTATCCATGCGCATGTGTTCTGTTCCTCGATGATTGTCTGTATGGCCTCGAATGGCTGTCGTGACAAGGCGTCTGCGACAACGTTCTGTCGTCCTTTTCGGTAGTGAATGTCGAACTGGAACTGTTGGAGTTCCAGGGCCCATCGTGCAATTCGTCCTGTGGGATTTTCGATCGTGTTGAGCCACTTGAGGGCCAAGTGGTCCGTCACGACGTCGAACCTGTATCCTTCCAAATAGCAACGCAGCTTCCTGACGGCCCAGACGATTGCTAAGCATTCCATCTCGGTGGCGGAGTAATTCTCCTCGGCCCTCGATAGTCTCCGGCTCACATATGCAATGACCCTCTCGCCGTCGGCACTCGGCTGGGTTAGTACTCCTCCTAGTCCGTAGTCGCTGGCGTCAGTCTGTAAAGAGAACTTACTGGTAAAATCCGGACACGCGAGAACTGGCGCCTCGGTCAGTAGTTCCTTGAGTTGTGCGAACGCTTGCTGTTGTGGTATTTCCCACGTCCATTTCTTGTCTTTCCGAAGTAGCTGTGACATCGGTTGTACAACGGCTGCAAAGTTTGGGACAAATCGCCTGTACCAGGAGGCGAGACCCAAGCATCGGCGTAGTTCTTGTACACTGGTTGGAGCTGCGAGCTTTTGGACAGCGGCGATCTTCTCGGGATCGGTGTGAATTCCTTCCTTGCTAACGACGTGCCCCAGGTACACCAACCTGCGCTGGAAGAAGAGGCACTTCTTCCGGTTAAGCCTGAGGTTCGCTTGCCGTAAGCGCCTCAACACTTCTCTGAGATTCCTGACGTGTTCCTCCAATATGGTTCCAATGATGATGATGTCATCGAGATATGCGAACGCGTGGGGTTCCATATCTGCCCCGATGACGCTGTCGAGTGCCCTCTGGAATGTTGCGGGTGCCGAGTGGAGTCCAAATGGCATAACACGCCATTGGAAAAGACCTCGGCCTGGTAATGTGAACGCGGTGCATTCACGGCTTGCCTTGGCCATGGGTATCTGCCAATACCCGCTTTTCAAGTCCAATGTGCTAATATACTTAGCGTTCCGCAATCTCTCCAAGATTGAATTTATCCTCGGCAGGGGGTATGCGTCCGGTACCGATCGTGCATTGAGTTGCCGAAAGTCCACAGACATGCGGGTTTCTCCAGTCTTCTTGCCCACCAACACAATAGGGGCACTGTGTGGGCTTTTGGACGGCTCGATGCATCCGTCCCGTAGTAACTCGTCTACTTGCGCGTGAATTATCCCTTGCATGGCTGGATTCCGTGGATTCGCTGTTTGATCGGGCGATCGTCGCGCATCAATATCACGTGCTCGGCGATGTTGGACACGCCGGTCATGCCGTCGAATTTCGCCAATTCTTCCTCCAGGAATTCCTGTACCCATGATGCTAGCGGTTCTGTTGAGCTAGGTCCTCGTTCTCACTGCTAAGGTTGCTTTTCCTTGTCGTCGATGTTGACCCGCCGGTCACCTCGCGGTTGCAGGTGCCGGGATCATCTTGCTTCCTTGTCCTCCCTAGTCGTGTGACGACCGCCTCGCGGATGCAGGCGTCGTCCTTGCTTGTCCTCGTCGTCGATGATGACCCGCCGGCCACCTCGCGGTTCCAGGTGCCGGGATCATCTTGATTCCTTGTCCTCTATGGTAGGTTGACGACCGCCTCGCGGATGCAGGCGTCGTCCTGGTTTGTCCTCGCTGGTCGGTGACACTCCGTGGTTACGTGGTTGGCTCTGCTCAAGGGCATGAGCAACCCTCCTACCTGCAACTTGGCATCTATGGCGGCAAAGAAATCCAATGCGAGTAGCACGTCGTCGAGAGCCGATGGCAGGACCAGCATCAGGAGGCTAGCCCGTGATTGTGCGAGTCGTACCTCTACTTGAATTGCCCGCGTTAGTTCCATCCTTGTCCCATTTGCCAAAGCTATTGTTGTTCGCACTGTTCGTCTGTTAGCCGGGGTCTCGATGAGTCGTGCCTTCTGCTCGCTGAGGAAACTCCGCGTGGCCCCCGTGTCCAGCGTCGCTATCATCACCTCAGCCTCGATGCTTGCCTCGGCGGCAAGCCTGCCATCTCGCGGACGTATGACACCCGCTAGTCCCAGGACTCGCTCGTTGGCCCTCTCATCTGTCCTGGGTTTGATGAGGGGCGGTGGGCGTTTCCCGTCTCCTTGGCCTGGCAGCAGTCGATGGTCCTCACTCCTCGGCGGCCACAGTTCCAGCAGAGTAGTGTCCGAGTTCCACGGCATTCCCTGGCAAAGTGTCCCAGCACTCCGCCGTTCCGGCACGCATTACGTGTGTCCACCGGTTGCTCGCTGCTGGAATTGTCTATCGTTCCTGGATCCTTTCCCTCTTTAGGCACCGCTGCTGCGTTCGAAGTCGTCCACTGTGATCCGGGTTTGTGGCTCGTTGCGCCGGTTCCCCGCTTTAACATCGCTGCTGATCCTGTCCTGGTTCTGGCTTGACGTTGATGCTCGCGTTCCCGGGTGATCTCAAAGTTGATCACCAGTTGTGTTAACTGTTTGAATGTGCGGAAGTCCATGCGTCTCACGTACAACTGGTATTCATTCTGGACGTTGATATGCAATGACTGCACCATCAAGTGGCCCATGCGACACCAAGCCAAAGCCTGTTACGCGCGGAACCTAGCAGAACGCAGCCCTCCTCCCGCCCAACCGACCGAGGGGCGCTGCCGCATGACGCGCGGCGCGATTAACCGAATCGGTCGCGAGCATGCAGGAAAGATAGATGTTAGGCTAATATTCGAGGAAAATTAGATCTAATCATAACTAGACTAAGCTAAGCAAGCAGAAATTACCAAAATCAGAGACAAGACAAAACTAAAATGAAACTAACTACGGGAGAGGTAGGCTAGTATAAGAGATTTAAGAAGAGGAAGGGAGTTAGTTGAGGATATAATGTGGTAGAGGGAATTATAATCCGAGCATAAAACCCTAAAGGGTTCGTGTGAGGCATAATTCGATCTACATAGTGGAAGGAACAAAGGAATAAAGTTTCTAGTGGGTCTAATGGGAATCGTAAAGTTTATGCGGCTCAGCAAGTCAGGGCTGTCTATATCNGTCCTTTGAAAAACGTATCCTGCATCGAAGGAGGTAGTTCCTATAGCATTGAGCATTAAGAACAGTGAAGTTTGACCGAGCTATTAAGTAATTAGAAAGAGAAGAGGGAGAACCAACTTCTTGAGCTTTTTTAAATAGTCTTGATTTTAGATTTTTTAGACTGGATAACTCTTTGGTGAACCAAGGAGGTTTCGCAGATCTAGTCGGACATGAAAGTGGGACACACGTGTCAAAAATTGTGTCAAGTACATTATAAAAAATGTTTGTGCCTTCAATGACGTCACTGCACAAGTACAGAGCGGACCAATCAAAATTTCGAATTAAGTTATTGAGCTTCGTAAACTCGGCTTTACGAAAGCAGTGGACGCGTTCAGATAGCCTACCCGCACGATCCGATACAGTAGGTCCAATATCTATCGACACTTCGAAAGTAGGATGATAGCAGTCTTCAGGTATAGTGAGCGGGAGTGCTCGTGTTAACAACGCTACGGTCGGATCCGAGACAAAGCACAGATCAAGCAATCGACCCAAGGAGTTTTTTACATGGTTGACTTGAGACAGGGACAGGTCTAATAAGCCATCAATAAACTCATGTCGTGACATGGGCACAAGGTTGTTTGACTCGTTAACCGAAGACCAGACAGTACCTGGCAGGTTGAAATCCCCAAGAACTATTAAATGGTCTTTATCTGATAGCGAGGAAGAAACAGTTTTTAAGGCAGACAAATGCTGCTCGTATATTAGTACATCCGAAGACGGTGGAATATACGAGCAAGTGACATAAATAGACTGGCCGGGAAGAATCAGTCTAACACAGAGGAATTCCAGGTCTTGTGAGACCTGGACTATGAAAAGTTCCGACGTAAAGTTAGAGTTTACTGCAATCAGAACCCCTCCTCCACGTCGAGACGAACGATCATTCCTATAAATTGTGTACCGATCTGCCAAAACTTCGGAACTAAGAATGTCCGGCTTTAACCAGGTTTCGGTAAAAACAATAACATGGGATGAAAATGTGAAACTATCCATAAAAAGAGTGCTCAGCTTACTACGTAAGCCGCGAGCATTTTGATAGGCTACAAAGAGGGATGTTAGTTTTTTGACTGCAAGGAATTGCAGTGGGAAGAGGGGAATGGAGCAGAGGAGGAAGGACCACTGGCCTCACTACTAGGAAGAGTTATGGGGGGCCTATTTTTCTTCTTAGCCTTAAACTCTTTCACAACCAGGTGCTCTGGCCAAAATTTGGAAGAGCAAATGGTCCCGAAATGAGTTGGAGACACGCTAATCTTGAAAGAGGATATCTCCCTGGCATATGAGAAATTAAACTTCTCCACCTTTAAGCCAACGGCTTTTATTTTGCTTTGTATAAAAGCAGTTACATCATTAGATGTGAGGTCAGGGGCAAGCCGAGAGACAAAAACTTGCCGCTTTGGTGGGACTCCCACCAGAGGTTTTGGCACCACAGATCTGGTACCTGTGACGGCAATATCCGGTGGTCCGGGACGTTTATTAACTGGTGGGATCGAAATAGATGGGATGGGCTTTGGAACGGACTCGACAGACACGGACGCTACAGTACTAACTGGCTGCATGTTCTCCGAGATGATCGATTCGGAAGCCGAAACTTGATCACCAGCAGTTGTCGTTGCCCTTGGAGTAGCGAACGAAATTAGCTGCTGCACTATCGGAGTGGACGGAGACAGTTGATCAGCAGCGAGCGGTCGAGGGACAGGCACTTGCAGATCACGAGGAGTGACTTTTTTGCGCCTAGGAGACTCATTCAGCACTTTAAAACTGCTGAATTGAGATTCCATGGCTAGAAGCCGATCGTACTGCTTTTTAAAGCCCACGGTCAGCTCCTTAAAGCCCTTTCGCGTCTGCCTCATAAACGTGACCATGTCATTCTCGATAGACCGACATGCCTCGCAACTGTAATGCAGACCATTACGCTTCGAAATTGCGTCACCCACGAGGCCTGAGAACCCAATACATTTTGCGTGCACTACGTTATCGCAGAGCCAGCAAGGGATGATCGGCTGGTCGTGGGTGATCTGCTTTTTGCAAGCCTTAGCGGAGCACACAACCAAGTATTCCATTATTTTATTATTTATTTTNATGAAAATGTGAAACTATCCATAAAAAGAGTGCTCAGCTTACTACGTAAGCCGCGAGCATTTTGATAGGCTACAAAGAGGGATGTTAGTTTTTTGACTGCAAGGAATTGCAGTGGGAAGAGGGGAATGGAGCAGAGGAGGAAGGACCACTGGCCTCACTACTAGGAAGAGTTATGGGGGGCCTATTTTTCTTCTTAGCCTTAAACTCTTTCACAACCAGGTGCTCTGGCCAAAATTTGGAAGAGCAAATGGTCCCGAAATGAGTTGGAGACACGCTAATCTTGAAAGAGGATATCTCCCTGGCATATGAGAAATTAAACTTCTCCACCTTTAAGCCAACGGCTTTTATTTTGCTTTGTATAAAAGCAGTTACATCATTAGATGTGAGGTCAGGGGCAAGCCGAGAGACAAAAACTTGCCGCTTTGGTGGGACTCCCACCAGAGGTTTTGGCACCACAGATCTGGTACCTGTGACGGCAATATCCGGTGGTCCGGGACGTTTATTAACTGGTGGGATCGAAATAGATGGGATGGGCTTTGGAACGGACTCGACAGACACGGACGCTACAGTACTAACTGGCTGCATGTTCTCCGAGATGATCGATTCGGAAGCCGAAACTTGATCACCAGCAGTTGTCGTTGCCCTTGGAGTAGCGAACGAAATTAGCTGCTGCACTATCGGAGTGGACGGAGACAGTTGATCAGCAGCGAGCGGTCGAGGGACAGGCACTTGCAGATCACGAGGAGTGACTTTTTTGCGCCTAGGAGACTCATTCAGCACTTTAAAACTGCTGAATTGAGATTCCATGGCTAGAAGCCGATCGTACTGCTTTTTAAAGCCCACGGTCAGCTCCTTAAAGCCCTTTCGCGTCTGCCTCATAAACGTGACCATGTCATTCTCGATAGACCGACATGCCTCGCAACTGTAATGCAGACCATTACGCTTCGAAATTGCGTCACCCACGAGGCCTGAGAACCCAATACATTTTGCGTGCACTACGTTATCGCAGAGCCAGCAAGGGATGATCGGCTGGTCGTGGGTGATCTGCTTTTTGCAAGCCTTAGCGGAGCACACAACCAAGTATTCCATTATTTTATTATTTATTTTGAATATATAAATAAATAAAATAAATAAAATAAATAAAAATTATTTTCACAAAACAAATAGCAATGGGACCAGTGTGCCGACCAATTGCTTAAAGAAAAGTTTAAAGCGGGATCGAAAACAGATGAGCGCAGAGAGGAGAGAAGAACAAGCGCAGCGGCAGCTAAAACAGTGAGCGCACGCCACTGCACAGAAAGTATTGAGAGCGAGAGAGGGAGAACAGTTACTCGAGCTATAGAGTGAAAGACAGAAGCGCAACTACAAGAGAGAGCGGTTAATAGTGAGGGCGTACTTACAACAAGAAAAAGCACAAACACACAACTAACCGACGCACAAATTAATACGATTTTAATTTTAAACAAAGTAATAGGCATGCACTCGCGTATTAAGATAGTTAAGAAAAGCGGCAAGCTATTCAATAATTATAGAAGAATTATTTCGAAATAAAACCCGGTGTTTATTCAAAATATAAAGGAAAATACGGAGCGCAAAACAAAAACACGTCTGGTCACTACAAAAGAGAACGAACGAAAACGTGAGAACGAACGAAAACGTACATTCGGGCAGCAGATTTTCGTACACCCGCTCGAGTTCCTGAGTTTCCGAGTAACCAGCGCGGTTCATCATTAGGCGAATGTCCCCTAGATACTGCTTGTATCCCTCGTTTTCCCTCTGGTATCGCATCCTGATCTCGTCCTCCAGTCTCTGAAAGTACCGCGGGGGTAGGAAGAAATCCAACAACTCCCGGCGAAACACGTTCCATGGCTCTCCCTGTAGATGACTCGTGCGGAACCAGTCCTCGGCAGTACCTTTTAAAAGTTCCGGTACTCCTTGGGCCAAACTTCTGGTGTCCACTCGGTGTGAGACGGCTCGTTCCTCCAACCACTCGATGAATCGCAAGGGATCGCTGACGCCGTAAAAAGTGACTCCCCAGCGTTGCATGCGCTCCACGCCCCTAGCTCCGGAGACGTCGCGTTGATTTGGTAGCATCACCCTCTCGTTGGTTCGCGACACGCGCTGCTGCTGTCCGGGCACCGGTATGCTTAGGTAATGCATACCAGGTCTGGTTGGTTCTTCTTGGGGAATTTCCTTCGCTTGGGGTCCATTTCCACTCGTAGTAGGCGAAAGGCTCCGAGATCGCTGCTGTGCTTCTGGCTTGGTGTCTGGAGTCCGTGCTTGTCCAAAGGTGTCTTCAAGTTCCTCTAGGCGGGCCTGAATGGAAGCCGAGTGTCCTGTGCGCTGTCCTTGTTCCTAGTATCCTTGTTGTATCGAAGTGTTATCCTGTGCGATGTCCTGGGTTCTAGTATCCTGTGCGATGTCCTTGTTCTATACCCGTAGTATCCCTGGTAAATCCTTTTGTTTTCACTTGGTCAGAATGTTTATGATTAGGAACGATGTGCACTGCTCAATGACTCTGGGTCGACTGTCCTCTTTTATGCTCTGCTAGCTTAATTTATGGGGGATTCATTTGCGGCCGAACAATCGTGAGAGTTCACGAGCACTGCGTGGCCCGCCTCTCTCTCTTCCGACCTTCGTAGATGCGATCACCCAAAAAAATATAACCTATTTTCTGTGCGATCTCTCTGCTCCTCGTAGCTCCGAAATATGTACCCTGTCTGCCCTGTGGGCCCTGAGAACCTCGTGTGTGCTCACTACCGCATGCCTCTCACTGGCACGTATAAGTGCCTTGAAAACTGGGCATTTTCCCGTACAGTGTGTAAACCGGAAACAACAAAACCTTGACCAATGACCTCTGTCTACTAAAAGTTTGCCGGCTAGGCTCAGGGAAAATGGGGTGGGTGTTGTGCTGTGAAAACGAACTCCGTCACCTAACAAAATCGTAGACAGATTTACAAGAACTGGGATCGGAATTACAAACCCGGACGGAACTTAAGGTCCACTACCTACTGTGAAGAGCAAGGTGGATGTGCTCTTCCCTCTTGACCCACCCTCCATGTAGAATAACATAAGAATATGCCATTATGGTTCTACCCAAAAACCTGCCGCTGCTGCCTATGTGCCTTCGGAACCCCTCCCAAAAATCAGATTAGAAATTCATGTTAAATCGTTATAATTTTACTTTGACTTGTATGACTTCAGGTTGTTTGTAACCCCCATTATTTCTACCCTAACCCTTAAAACTATTTCTACTGCATGTGTATATATATGTGGGACTAATTTTATAATAGGAATTCAAGAGAATGATCAAATATGAATAAAAATAATATAATCAAAATATAAAGTAAGAATTAATTAATTAAATGAATTAAATGGCATAATTGTAGTGACTATAGTTAATAATAATTCATTTTATATATGGTTAAGCATGCATGTCTCACTGTGTAGACGCTATTCTCCTGACCCGGAGTGTATGTGTGTATATGTGTGTCTACTTACAGACTTTTAAACAGCTGTTGGTGTCGTTGAAGAAATGTAGAAATATGCAAAATAACAAGAAGCGTTATGAAGAGGTATTTTACCAATACCCTTCCACGGACACAATGAGACCGATCAGGCACCCTTTTAGAATCTATTATTAACTACGCATAAATTATATGTTTTTCTTCTTCTATTTCTAAGTTAATGTCTAGGAATATTTAATATTATTGAACAATTTTCTTTTCTATTTTTTTTTCTTCTATCCATAATTTTTCATTAAATTCTCTTTTCTAGATTTTTGTGATTTACTTTTCTTCCCTTAAGTGGCTTTTAGAATGTCGGCATCGAACAATTTTAATAACCTGACAGAAGGAGAGAATAGGTGACATACGGTCAGGTGGGTCTATTTAAGTGCGCATAGGTGTATGGTCAGCCGCAAGGGCAATGACTGCTGAGCTAATTTTTCCACACCCTACATATGCAAGCACCAACATTTCTTTACACAAGGCGCGGTGATATAATATAATAGATGGTTTTATAGTTGCGCGTGAGATATATGTATATAAACAACTCGGTCCCGATCGCCAAGTCCATCCGTTTCTCGGCCTGCAGGCAAGGTCCGGTGGCACCAAAAAGAAGGACTGATGATCGTGGTACTGGAGCGGACCACCCTCCGAGACCGAGGGTCAGGCCAGGTCAGCAATTTCCTGCCACACGTGGATCATAACCTATG
>NW_022995796.1:22953-25106 GCF_900245975.1 Drosophila guanche | reverse complement strand
ATTCGAGTTCCGTTACCGTGTAGTTTCGCTGAGCCTTGTTCAGCTTCTTGGACATGTAAGCTAACGGACGCTCGCAACCTGAGTCATCACATTGGGCTAAAACTGCACCTACCCCATGAAGAGATGCATCGCATTGAACTACAAAAGGCTTGTCGTAATTGGGATGAATTAAAAATGGAGCTGAGCATAATTTACACTTAACATCATCAAACGCTGCTTGTGCCTTTTCATTCCATTCATACGACTTTCCACGGAGTAGTTCGGTGAGAGAAAAGATAACAGAAGAGTAGTTGGGAATAAAACGTTGATACCACCCAGTCATTCCTAGAAATCTCCTTAGTTGCTTTTGAGTCTTCGGTATCGGAAATTCATCCACGGCTCGCACTTTCTCTGAATTAACTTGAAGCGTCCCATCACCCACAAGATTCCCAAGGTAGTCCACCCGTTTCAGACAGAACTGACTCTTCTGCATGTTTATTGTCAGTCCGGCCTTGTGTAATTGAAGAGCAACTTCCGATAAATGTAGCAAGTGGTCTTCAAAGTTCTTTGAAAGCACCAATAAGTCATCAAGATATACCAACACATGAGATTTGAGCTGATACGGAATTACAATGTCCATCAACCGACTCATCGTGTGTGGCGCGTTTGTCAATCCAAACGGCATTCTTTTAAACTGATAAAGCGGCCTATTTGGTACTGTGAAAGCTGTTTTCGCACGAGATTCTTGGTCTAATCTAATCTGCCAGAAGGAATCCTTAAGGTCTATCTTTGTAATACAGTGAACCGGCGGCAACCTACTTAACAAGCCATCCATGATCGGAATTGGATACGCATCTCTGACTGTAACTGCGTTGAGTTTGCGGGCATCTAAACAAAGTCGCACCTTACCAGGTTTGATGTGCAGTGTGACAGGTGATGACCACGGGGAGCTCGGAGCTTCTTCAATAACGTCCATACTCAGCATGCGATCAATCTCTGCACATAAAAGGGTCTCCTTTGCTGGAGACAAAGGGTAAAATCTTTGCTTAACTGGCTTGCTGTTAGCCGTATCAATGTGGTGCTCTATTAGGGTCGTTAACCCTAATAACACTAACCGTTAACATTCTTTTCGAATGACGGAAACAATTCGATCACGTGCTGTAACTGCTTCTTTTGAGAAATCGACAAGGCTAACTTGAGCAACTCGTGCTCGGATTGAAAGGATAACTCGCTTACTGTCCATGATGATGATGGAACGATAGAAATCCCAAATCTTTTCCAAAAGTCCATTCCACATATTATATCCTGTTGGATAGATGAAACTATTAGAAATTCAAAGTCCGAGTGTATTGAATTGTAATTCAGAAGAACTTTAATAAAACTAGCTACAATCTGAGTCTGACCGTCAGCAGTACGAACAACGCCTTTCATTTTGTTTGTCAGAAGATTTTTCGAGAGAATTTTATCGGCTAATTTTCCTCCGATGACGCTTTTATTGGCTCCGCTATCTAATAGCGCAAGGTAACTCTCACCGAGTATCTCAACTTGAGTAAAAGGACGAATATCGCTCGCTTTGTGAATGACCGAGGAAACAGTGACGTGACGTAGGCTTCTCTTTCGCTTCCAAAATTCACGCATTCGTTCCGCTGAACGAGACAACACCGCTAAAGGAGGTTTGGCATCAAAAATTTCGGCTCTACGCTTCTGATATTCTCGAAGTCTAGTATGGTATGGTCTGAAATGTAGAGGGAGTAGTATGTCTGATTAGGATTTGGATATGTCTGGTTTAAGTTCACGTCCGGTAATAAGATGTATGTGTTGAACATCCGAGACTAACTGTAGTGGCGCTGGGAGTTGCAGCTGAACACAAAATAATTACAAGCAGCGAATGATATTATCGCATGCGATAAAGTTAGATAAATTATGCTGACAGAATCAAAGCTTAGCTCAGCAAAGCTTAGCTGTTAAATTAGCTGATTGGGTGAAGCTTTCGTTGATGACAGCTGTCAACATAAGCTTTTAGAACACGGTTTAGCACTTCCGATCGCATTTAAACGGCACGACCCCCCCAGAAAAATTCTTCTTTTCGTCTATCTAAAATTCTGATCGGTTCGTGACCCGTCCGATAGCGAGTTAATTTTTCGACCAACCACGTGTGTGTGAAAAAGTAAAAA
>NW_022995796.1:0-22821 GCF_900245975.1 Drosophila guanche | reverse complement strand
AAATCGACAAGGCTAACTTGAGCAACTCGTGCTCGGATTGAAAGGATAACTCGCTTACTGTCCATGATGATGATGGAACGATAGAAATGCCAAATCTTTTCCAAAAGTCCATTCCACATATTATATCCTGTTGGATAGATGAAACTATTAGAAATTCAAAGTCCGAGTGTATTGAATTGTAATTCAGAGGAACTTTAATAAAACCAGCTACAATCTGAGTCTGACCGTCAGCAGTACGAACAACGCCTTTCATTTTGTTTGTCAGAAGATTTTTCGAGAGAATTTTATCGGCTAATTTTCCTCCGATGACGCTTTTATTGGCTCCGCTATCTAATAGCGCAAGGTAACTCTCACCGAGTATCTCAACTTGAGTAAAAGGACGAATATCGCTCGCTTTGTGAACGACCGAGGAAACAGTGACGTGACGTAGGCTTCTCTTTCGCTTCCAAAATTCACGCATTCGTTCCGCTGAACGAGACAACACTGCTAAAGGAGGTTTGGGATCAAAAATTTCGGCTCTGCGCTTCTGATATTCTCGAAGTCTAATATGGTATGGTCTGAAATGTAGGGGGAGTGGTATGTCTGAGGAGGATTTGGATATGTCTGGTTTAAGTTCACGTCCGGTAATAAAATGTGTATGTTGAACATCCGAGACTAACGTCGGATGTCGCGTCTTGTTGACCGACGGACATCCTGGGACACGTTTTCCGTAGTCGATTTACACCTTGCACAGTTGGGCTTGTACGTATCAGGTACACCACAACCATAACAGAAAATACGACGAGGTTTTAGGCATTCCTGGTATTTGTGGCCCTGTTCTTCGCAATTCCAGCATTTACTAATTTCGGAAGATCGGAGTGCATAAACTTCGTCAAGGGAGTCCCCTTCTTTTTCGGAATTATCATCAGCTTCTTCGTCATGGCTAATGGAGTTCACAAACCTCTTGCTATTCACTACTTCGTGTCGCGAAAAAGGCTTTGACTTCAGATTTCGAAAGAATTCCTCGTGCTTGTGACACTCCTTGCGTAAGGTTGCCAAATCTGGAGTTTCGATATGAAGCAAGTCGAGCTTCAGTTCCGACTTTAAATTCTCGCGAACCTCTATGGTGACGTCACCGTCCTGCATAGGCTCTCGTAAAGAGTCTGCGATAGATAGCATCGCATCTAGAAAATCGTCAAAGCTTTCATTACTACCCTGTTTACGCCTACGCATGGCTGCTTTGATCTCTCGATCCGAACGTTGATCCTGGTATCTCTCTTGCAACCGGCTGCATAACTCATACCAGTCAAGGTTATTCGTGGTCCTATGAACACGCCAGTAAAATGACAAGGCTGAATCAGTAAATAAGAGACCGGCGAACTGCGCCAGTAAGGTAAAGTTTCCATTTAAACAATTATTGGTAAGACAATTCACTCTATAAATAAAATCTTCGATGGGAATATCTTTGGAAGATCCACTGAATTTTATACGCCACTTGGAAATGATATTTGAGATCTTATCAGGAGATTCACTAGGAAGGTCTGTGAAATTCGCACGAGCACTATATGGGCGTGGCCTGTAACTATGGTTACGAAGATTACTAGCGCTGCTCATTCGAGGGAAGGATGGAGCAATATCACTCTCCCATTCAAGCTGGGGCTCCTCCCGGAAGTTCCTAGAAACATTTGTCAGGTTCAGATTCCTCAACTCCGTTGTTATCTTCTCTGAAATAACTGCGGTCATATTTTCCTGAAATTTAGTCATGGACTCTGAAATAAGTCGTTGGATATTTCCTTCGGAAAGAACATTGGATTCCTGAGCACGTCTAGTCTGGCCAGGTCCTGGTCGAGGGTTAAGTAGTGCACTTGAGGCTTTTGGGGTATTTCGTACCTGTGACCTTGTTTTAGGACGATTTTTCGGAATTGCTCCGGTGTACGACAAATTCGCCTCGGCATTTTCCCCACTCTGTAAATTTGATTGAGATTGTGAACGCAACGGTAACGAAAACAGCTGCCTACAAATCGGGCATGTCTCATTGGATGTCAACCAATACGATAAACACGACCTGTGGTATTTGTGTTTGCAATGGGTTTCTACAATGTCGGTGTCCTGGCTAGTATAATTGCATATAGTGCAGTGTACGACTACCTCGCCGAGATTAACATTTATATTGTCAATACTTCGCCTTACCGCCATTCTAACAAATTATGATTAAGGAAAAACGATATAAGTTATATAACGATATGGTCTTTAAGAGCAGATTTTTTTTTTTTTTTTTTATTCTAAATTTGAAAATATGGGCAATGATTGGGAGGGTCTCTTAGCAGGCACCAGCACAGCAGAAGGAATGTCTTCGGTTGTTATACCCTTAAGTCCGTAAGCAGAAAGAAAGAAAAGAAAATTTGGTTGATGATCCTTTCGAGAAAAGGAGGAACAGGACCGAATTCTCCAGTCTGAACAAGTCTCAACTAATCTCGAGAGAATAAAGGTCATTCATCTTCGCTACTAGGTATAGAACCAATTTACTATCGTTCCTAGTATCCTGATGAAATTATATAATGAAGTCTACTGTGATCTTCTTCTATGCAATATATCCACTGGTCTGGGTCCGACAATGATGAGATTCCCAGCGGCTCCGAGCTGGATATATAACACAAAAACTGAACTACTTTAAAATTTGGATCAATATTGGGTTGCGGAAGGGATTGGGGAAGGTTATTGGGGAAAACGGACCATTTGGGCTCCACGTTGGGCACCATTTATTATGTAACGGACACGGGAAGTGTCGTCTCGTCAGAACTCTCTGTCTACTAAAAGTTTGCCGGCTAGGCTCAGGGAAAATGGGGTGGGTGTTGTGCTGTGAAAACGAACTCCGTCACCTAACAAAATCGTAGACAGATTTACAAGAACTGGGATCGGAATTACAAACCCGGACGGAACTTAAGGTCCACTACCTACTGTGAAGAGCAAGGTGGATGTGCTCTTCCCTCTTGACCCACCCTCCATGTAGAATAACATAAGAATATGCCATTATGGTTCTACCCAAAAACCTGCCGCTGCTGCCTATGTGCCTTCGGAACCCCTCCCAAAAATCAGATTAGAAATTCATGTTAAATCGTAATAATTTTACTTTGACTTGTATGACTTCAGGTTGTTTGTAACCCCCATTATTTCTACCCTAACCCTTAAAACTATTTCTACTGCATGTGTATATATATGTGGGACTAATTTAATAATAGGAATTCAAGAGAATGATCAAATATGAATAAAAATAATATAATCAAAATATAAAGTAAGAATTAATTAATTAAATGAATTAAATGGCATAATTGTAGTGATAATAGTTAATAATAATTCATCTTATATATGGTTAAGCATGCATGTCTCACTGTGTAGACGCTATTCTCCTGACCCGGAGTGTATGTGTGTATATGTGTGTCTACTTACAGACTTTTAAACAGCTGTTGGTGTCGTTGGGCCCAATTTCACGTTCTAACTGTTAAAGAAATGTAGAAATATGCAAAATAACAAGAAGCGTTATGAAGAGGTATTTTACCAATACCCTTCCATGGACACAATAAGACCGATCAGGCACCCTTTTAGAATCTATTATTAACTACGCATAAATTTCATGTTTTTCTTCTTCTATTTCTAAGTTCATGTCTAGGAATATTTAATATTATTGAACAATTTTCTTTTCTATTTTTTTTTCTTCTATCCATAATTTTTCATTAAGTTTTCTTTTCTAGATTTTTGTGATTTACTTTTCTTCCCTTAAGTGGCTTTTAGAATGTCGGCATCGAACAATTTTAATAACCTGACAGAAGGAGAGAATAGGTGACATACGGTCAGGTGGGTCTATTTAAGTGCGCATAGGTGTATGGTCAGCCGCAAGGGCAATGACCGCTGAGCTAATGTTTCCACACCCTACATATGCAAGCACCAACATTTCCTTACACAAGGCGCGGTGATATAATATAATAGATGGTTTTATAGTTGCGGGTGAGATATATGTATATACACAACTCGGTCCCGATCGCCAAGTCCATCCGTTTTTTCGCCTGCAGGCAAGGTCCGGTGGCACCAAAAAGAGGGACGGATGATCGTGGTACTGGAGCGGACCCCCCTCCGAGACCGAGGGTCAGGCCAGGTCAGCAATTTCCTGCCACACGTGGATCATAACCTATGTACAGTACATACATGGAATTATGTAATAAGGTCACTTTTTCATTTTTTTCTTGGCGTACCTTATCCAGGGGTTGGTTTTTAAGTTTTCGTCTTTGCAGCCACAACACTTTTATATTGGTTTTTATTTGGTTTATGTTCCCTTTTATGGTTTTGCAAAATTTTCACCACGTTTTTTTTTTGTTTTTGTATATTTTCTACACGCACATCAATTAAGTCTTCCAACCTTGAATGCAATTTTTGTTCTGTGCAGCATGCACTTAGCCTAACTATTTTACCCCTCCAAAAGCTGTGTATGAGAGAGCTAAGAAGGTTCTCGAAGGGCTAGCCGTAAGCTATGTTTGCAGAGAGAAAAGCTCACATGTGAACGGTGCTCGCACATGCAATTTCGAAAGAGAGAGCTTTTCAAGATAACAGCTTCTGATCTTGCATGTGGGCTCTCGCTGGAATGCGTACAGTGGGGGAGGTTCNCAATGACCGCTGAGCTAATTTTTCCACACCCTACATATGCAAGCACCAACATTTCTTTACACAAGGCGCGGTGATATAATATAATAGATGGTTTTATAGTTGCGCGTGAGATATATGTATATAAACAACTCGGTCCCGATCGCCAAGTCCATCCGTTTTTTCGCCTGCAGGCAAGGTCCGGTGGCACCAAAAAGAGGGACGGATGATCGTGGTACTGGAGCGGACCCCCCCTCCGAGACCGAGGGTCAGGCCAGGTCAGCAATTTCCTGCCACACGTGGATCATAACCTATGTACAGTACATACATGGAATTATGTAATAAGGTCACTTTTTCATTTTTTTCTTGGCGTACCTTATCCAGGGGTTGGTTTTTAAGTTTTCGTCTTTGCAGCCACAACACTTTTATATTGGTTTTTATTTGGTTTATGTTCCCTTTTATGGTTTTGCAAAATTTTCACAACGTTTTTTTTTTGTTTTTGTATATTTTCTACACGCACATCAATTAAGTCTTCCAACCTTGAATGCAATTTTTGTTCTGTGCAGCATGCACTTAGCCTAACTATTTTACCCCTCCAAAAGCTGTGTATGAGAGAGCTAAGAAGGTTCTCGAAGGGCTAGCCGTAAGCTATGTTTGCAGAGAGAAAAGCTCACATGTGAACGGTGCTCGCACATGCAATTTCGAAAGAGAGAGCTTTTCAAGATAACAGTTTCTGATCTTGCATGTGGGCTCTCGCTGGAATGCGTACAGTGGGGGAGGTTCAATATTTCAATCTTGATAAAATTAGAAGACTGTTCCCCAAAAAAAAACAGACATTCTAACCTTTTGTTTGTGGTCTGCAACCTTCACAGAGTTCATAATTTCCCCTTTATAATAGAACTTATATATCTACCAATTATAACTTCTTACATACTACAAAATTGTGCGTCTTCACAACTTGTTTTTTAGGAACTTATTAAGGATGTAATATTTAGTTTAAGATTTTTTCATATGTTGCAGTTTGTTTTTTCACATAACTAAAGTATCTAAGATCTGGTTGCAAAAAACTTTGATTATCTGAAAAGTTGATTGATACTGCTATAAAGTGGATCCAAACTGTTTGTGATTTTGGCCTACCGTCTCGGAAAAGCTTTGAAATGCAAACATTTTGACTTTAAAAACTCGGAAAAAGTCGGGTATATTTTCTATGGCAGATCTTGTTTTTTAAGAGCTTATTAAGGATGTAATTTTTAGTTTAAGGTTTTTTTAGAAATAGCGGTTTGTTTTTTCACATAACGTGAGTATCTTAGATCTGGTTGTAAAGAACTTTGATTATCTGAAAATTTGATTGATACCGCTATAAAGTGGATCCAAACTGTATTTGGTTTTGGCCTACCGTCTGGATAAAGCTTTGAAATGCAAAACTGTTGATTGTTGTGAGATTTTTGTCGTCGAAATTTTGACTTTAAAAACTCGGGAAAAGTCGGGTTTATTTTTTATGGATTAACTTGTTTTTTAGGAACTTATTAAGGATGTTATTTTTAGTTTAAGGTTTTTACAGAGGTAGCGATTTGTTTCTTCACATAGCTTAAGTATCTTAGATCTGGTTGCAAAAAACTTTGATTATCTGAAAAGTTGATTGATACTGCTATAAAGTGGATCCAAAGTGGATCCTACCGTCTCGGAAAAGCTTTGAAATGCAAAATTGTTGATTGTTGTGAGATTTTTTTTTCGAAATTTTGACTTTTAAAACTCGGGAAAAGTCGGGTTTATTTTCTATGGAAGAACTTGTTTTCTAAGAACTTATTAAGGATGTAATTTTTAGTTTAAGTTTTATTTTAGAGGATGCGGTTTGTTTTTTTCAGATAACTTAAGTAGCTATGATCTGGTTGCAAAGAACTTTGATTATCTGAAAAGTTGATTGATACTGCTATAAAGTGGATCCAAACTGTGATTGGTTTTGGCCTACCGTCTGGATAAAGCTTTTAAATGCAAAGCTGTTGATTGTTGTGAGATTTTTATTGTCGAAATTTTGACTTTAAAAACTCGAAAAAAATCGGGTATATTTTCTATGGCAGAACTTGTTTTTTAAGAACTTATTAAGGATGTAATTTTTAGTTTAAGGTTTTTTTAGAATTAGCGGATGGTTTTTTCACATAACCTAAGTATCTTAGATCTGTTTGCAAAAAACGTTGACTATCTGAAAAGTTGATTGATACTGCTATAAAGTGAATCCAAACTGTGTGTGGTTTTGGCCCACCGTCTCGGAAAAGCTTTAAAATGCAAACATTTTGACTTTAAAAACTCGGAAAAAGTCGGGTATATTTTCTATGGCAGATCTTGTTTTTTAAGAGCTTATTAAGGATGTAATTTTTAGTTTAAGGTTTTTTTAGAAATAACGTGAGTATTTTAGATCTGGTTGTAAAGAACTTTGATTATCTGAAAAGTTGATTGATACTGCTATAAAGTGGATCCAAACTGTATTTGTTTTTGGCCTACCGTCTGGATAAAGCTTTTAAATGCAAAACTGTTGATTGTTGTGAGATTTTTGTCGTCGAAATTTTGACTTTAAAAACTCGGGAAACGTCGGGTTTATTTTCTATAGCAGAACTTGTTTTTTAGGAACTTATTAAGGATGTTATTTTTAGTTTAAGGTTTTTACAGAGGTAGCGATTTGTTTCTTCACATAGCTTAAGTATCTTAGATCTGGTTGCAAAAAACTTTGATTATCTGAAAAGTTGATTGATACTGCTATAAAGTGGATCCAAAGTGGATCCTACCGTCTCGGAAAAGCTTTGAAATGCAAAAATGTTGATTGTTGTGAGATTTTTTTTTTCGAAATTTTAACTTTAAAAACTCGGGAAAAGTCCGGTTCATTTTTTATGGATTAACTTGTTTTTTAGGAACTTATTAAGGATGTAATTTTTAGTTTAAGATTTATTCATATGTTGCAGTTTGTTTTTTCACATAACTAAAGTATCTAAGATCTGGTTGCAAAGAACTTTGATTATCTGAAAAGTTGATTGATACTGCTATAAAGTGGATCCAAACTGTGTGAAATTTAGCCTACCGTCTCGGAAAAGCTTTGAAATGCAAAAATGTTGATTGTTGTGGGGTATTTTTTACGAAATTTTGACTTTAAATCTCGAGAAGAGTCGGGTTTATTTTCTATGGCAGAATTTTTCTTTTAAGAATTTTCAAAGTTTTTACTTTTTTGTTTAAGGTTTTTTCAGAAGTAGCGGTTTGTTTTTTTCAGATAACTTAAGTATCTTAGATCTGGTTGCAAAGAACTTTGATTATCTGAAAAGTTGATTGATACTGCTATAAAGTGGATCCAAACTGTGTTTGGTTTTGGCCTACCGTCTCGGAAAAGCTTTGAAGTGCAAAAATGTTGAATGTTGTGATGTATTTTTTACGAAATTTTGACTTTAAATCTCGGGAAGAGTCGGGTTTATTTTCTATGGCAGACCTTTTCTTTTAAGAATTTTCAAAGTTTTTACTTTTTAGTTTAAGGTTTTTTCAGAAGTAGCGGTTTGTTTTTTTCAGATAAGTTAAGTATCTTAGATCTGGTTGCAAAGAACTTTGATTATCTGAAAAGTTGATTGATACTGCTATAAAGTGGATCCAAAGTGGATCCTACCGTCTCGGAAAAGCTTTGAAATGCAAAATTGTTGATTGTTGTGAGATTTTTTTTTTTCGAAATTTTGACTTTTAAAACTCGGGAAAAGTCGGGTTTATTTTCTATGGAAGAACTTGTTTTTTAAGAACTTATTAAGGATGTAATTTTTAGTTTAAGTTTTATTTTAGAGGTTGAGAGAGAGGCACTCCCCAAATGCCTGCAGGGAGAAATCCCAAGCGGGAGAAGGCAACGGCCCAAAGGCCTGGCCCGATTCGCTCAGACGCAGGAAAGACCTGCACGGTGAAGGACGCGGGTATGAATCCGGGTGGGTCACATCCTAAACCTGGGATGGGTGGAAAGCCAACACCCAAAACTGATACCATGGTAGGGCAGCTAAGCAATATTGCGGCTGCTCAACCTTCCGGTGAAGCGGCGGGTGATGGCTTACCATCAACCAGCGCCCAAACCAAAAAATATAGCTATGCCGAAAAGAGGAGTGCTGGGCACATCCTCCGTCGGCAGAACGCCAGCCAGGAAGTCAGTCCAACAGCAGACTGGCTGAAGAAAGTGGAATGGGCCTCGGTGGTGTTGCCCAACTTCAGTGTGGAGCCACAGAAGGTGGCCGCACAACCGAAGAGGCAGCGCTCTCAAGAGACGCCCGGACCTGCCGCGAAGCGATCCAGGGTTCTACCAAATGTATCCTTCACGCAGATTGCCAAGGAGAGGACGCTGATAGGCGTTCTCGACAAAGGCAGCGCGGAGGTGAAAATACCCAGAAGCCAATGGAAGTGGGTGGAAGCGGCACTGGCCGACCGCTGCTTCGAGCTTCTCGACAAGGATCCCGGGCCACCCCCGGTCTGCAAAGACATGGGATGGTTCCAGGGGAGCATCAAAGTGGTAGCCTGCGAGGATGAGCGCTCCGTAAAGCTATACAAAGCTGCGGTGGCGCAAGTCGGTAAGGTCTACGCCGGGGCGAAGCTCGTCGCTGTGGACTGGAGCGAGGTGCCCAGTAGACCAAGGGCCCGTATATGGGTACCGGCCACCTTCAAGGAGCCCGAGCGGATCCTCACGATGTTGCAGAGATGCAACCCCACACTGCCAACCTCAGATTGGAAAGTGGTTAAAGTGGAGGCATCAAAGGGCCCCACAAATCAGGCGGTGGTTATCCTGAACAAGGAATCGCTAGCCCCGATCGAGGCAGCAAGGGGAGAGCTTAACTTCGGGTTCAGCTCGGTGACCATGAAGGTCTATAAGTCGGATGCAGCGGCCGAGGCGCGTTCTGTCAACAACCCAGTTGAGCAGGANGGCAGAACGCCAGCCAGGAAGTCAGCCCAACAGCAGACTGGCTGAAGAAAGTGGAATGGGCCTCGGTGGTGTTGCCCAACTTCAGTGTGGAGCCACAGAAGGTGGCCGCACAACCGAAGAGGCAGCGCTCTCAAGAGACGCCCGGACCTGCCGCGAAGCGATCCAGGGTTCTACCAAATGTATCCTTCGCGTAGATTGCCAAGGAGAGGACGCTGATAGGCGTTCTCGACAAAGGCAGCGCGGAGGGGAAAATACCCAGAAGCCAATGGAAGTGGGTGGAAGCGGCACTGGCCGACCGCTGCTTCGAGCTTCTCGACAAGGATCCCGGGCCACCCCCGGTCTGCAAAGACATGGGATGGTTCCAGGGGAGCATCAAAGTGGTAGCCTGCGAGGATGAGCGCTCCGTAAAGCTATACAAAGCTGCGGTGGCGCAAGTCGGTAAGGTCTACGCCGGGGCGAAGCTCGTCGCTGTGGACTGGAGCGAGGTGCCCAGTAGACGAAGGGCCCGTATATGGGTACCGGCCACCTTCAAGGAGCCCGAGCGGATCCTCACGATGTTGCAGAGATGCAACCCCACACTGCCAACCTCAGATTGGAAAGTGGTTAAAGTGGAGGCATCAAAGGGCCCCACAAATCAGGCGGTGGTTATCCTGAACAAGGAATCGCTAGCCCCGATCGAGGCAGCAAGGGGAGAGCTTAACTTCGGGTTCAGCTCGGTGACCATGAAGGTCTATAAGTCGGATGCAGCGGCCGAGGCGCGTTCTGTCAACAACCCAGTTGAGCAGGACGTTGTCTCGGAGATCGAGGCACCCGAAGTAGACCCGGAGCCGGAGCCGGCCCTGGAGAGCTACTCCTCGGAGACGGAGCTGATGTTCGATTTTGAGGCGCTGTGTCGGGACGAGATCCTCGACGACTCGGACGCCGATATAACAGTGGTGGAGAATGACTCTAATGAAGTCTCTGAGGCTTCTGCAGATTAATCTCCACCACTGTAAAGCAGCATCCGCTGCCCTGATACACCGCTTAGTCGCGAGCGGAGGGGACATAATCCTAATCCAAGAGCCCTGGGTGGTAGGAGGCAGGGTCTGTGGATTAGCGACGAAGGACTACAAGCTGATTGTAGCCCAAACTGAAGGTAAAATTAGAACCTGCATATTAGCAAGAAAGCACTTAAATATCTTTCTGCTCCATAATTTTAGCAATGGCGACAACACGGCGGCTAGCCTAGAGCTACAAGGGACACGCCTGAACCTGGTGTTCGGCCTACATGGCTCATGAAGAAAGCGATCCTCCCAGTCACCTCGTTCGCAAGATTGCCAGCGACAGCGAGAGGTCGAATACAAGCCTACTAATAGGCTGCGATGCCAACGCTCATCACACCCAATGAGGGAGCTCGGATACAAATGTAAGGGGTGAGTCACTTTTCAGCTTCATCCTAAACTCCAACCCAATTATTGGTAATCGGGGTAATGACCCCACTTTTATCATAAAAAACCGTCAAGAGGTTATTGACCTCACTCTATTGTCTCACAAACTGTCAGACATAATGAAAAGTTGGAGAGTCCTAGAGGACCACTCCTTCTCCGACCACAGGTACATCGAGACAATCCTATCGCTCGAAAGCACCATACCCACTGGCTATATAAACCCAAGAAAAGCCAACTGGGATACGTATAGTGCAAAAATGGAGGAATTACTCCCCCTCCTAGCCCCAAAATGCCCGGACACACAAGACGATCTTAATCGTCTTGTGGACAATTTCACGGAAGCTTGCAACAAGGCCTTCATGGCAGCTTGCCCCTCAACCAAACCAAGAGGGAAAATGAAACCCCGCTGGTGGTCTAAACATATAGATACCCTCCGGAAAGACTGCAGGACTCTCTTTAACACAGCCAAAAGCAGCAGCGAGGTAGCGCACTGGGAAAATTACAAAAGTAAGCTAACCCTATACAAAAAAGAAACAAGGAGAGCAAAAAGGGCTTCTTGGCAAAAATTTTGCTCCGAAATTGAGGACACGTCAGAAGCCGCAAGGCTACGCAAGATCCTGTCAAAAACATCCCCCTTGGTGGGATATCTCAAGAGAACTGATGGTACGTGTACAAACTCTAGTGAGGACTCCCTACACATTCTACTCGATACTCATTTTCCTGGGTGTACGACCATCAAGCCGGCAGACACCCCAAGTGAAGGCCTGGAAACCTCGATGGGGCACATCCTCACAAAACGGAATATTAGCTGGGCAGTAAACAGCTTTATATCCTACGAATCACCTGGCCCGGACCAAGTCATTCCGGCTCAGCTACAAAAAGGCCGGGGACATGGCCATCAACTGGCTGCAAAGTATCTTCAGGAAGATACTGACAGTGGGAAAAATCCCCCGCGCTTGGCTAAAGGCTAAAATAGTCTTTATCCCCAAAGCAGGGAAACCCTCACACACAACCCCAAAAGACTTCAGACCAATAAGTCTATCGTCCTTCCTTCTCAAAACCTTTCAAAGACTAGTAGGGCTGCAGCTGAGGACAACCATTAATCCTCAGTGGCTGTCAGGCGCCCAACATGCCTACCGAAAAGGGAAATCCACAGAAACGGCACTCCATGAAGTAATCTCGGCGGTAGAGAAATCTCTACACGTCAAAGAATACTCCTTAATCGCTTAGGATCTGTAACTCCCTCGAAAATTGTTACAGTATGGCCTTCGGTAGTGTCTCCGGGACTGACTGGACCCTCACCTAACAGTGAACCACTACGAGTATCTAGTTAACGAGTGTACGTCCTGTCACTCATCATCAATGGGATCGTCCACTCAGTCAAGGTATGTCAACAGAGGCACCCCGCAAGGCGGTGTCCTGTCTCCTACTATGGAACATAGCAGTCAATAAGATTCTGTGTGACCTGGAAGGGGAGGGCTGTAAGGTGGTAGCATACGCGGACGACGTTGCCATTCTCTTCTCGGGAAAATTCCCTCAAACACTCTGCGAATTAATGACCGCGAAGCTCGCGCGACTGTCAGAATGGACAAAGTCGCGTGGACTGGGAATTAATCCCTCTAAAACGGAACTTGTGTTGTTTACAACCAAATACAAAATCCCGTCCCTCAACCCCCCAATACTAAACGGATGCAGGCTCTCCTTCAGCGACAGTGCCAGTTACTTAGGGTTGGTAATTGATAAAAAGCTCAGCTGGAACCTGAGCATCAAAGACAGAGTGAAGAAGGCCACTATAGCCCTCTACACTTGCAAGAAGGCCATTGGGCTAAAATGGGGCATGAACCCAAGAATAGTCCAATGAATCTACCTAGCAATAGTAAGACCAATACTGCTCTACGGAGTCGCAGTGTGGTGGACTGCCCTATCGAAGGGGACCATCACTAAACAACTAGGCAAGGTGCAGCGTACTGCAGCCCTAAGCATCAGTGGAGCTCTGAGCACAACACCANAATCTCTACACGTCAAAGAATACTCCTTAATCGCTTTCCTAGACATTGAGGGAGCTTTTAACAATGTCATACCGGAAGCCATCACAGAGGCCCTGACTGACCTGGGAGTGGATTGTCACTTGGTGATGCTCATAGATCAATTGCTCACATGCAGGACAGTGACATCATCAATGGGATCGTCCACTCAGTCAAGGTATGTCAACAGAGGCCCCCCGCAAGGCGGTGTCCTGTCTCCCCTACTATGGAACATAGCAGTCAATAAGATTCTGTGTGACCTGGAAGGGGAGGGCTGTAAGGTGGTAGCATACGCGGACGACGTTGCCATTATCTTCTCGGGAAAATTCCCTCAAACACTCTGCGAATTAATGACCGCGAAGCTCGCGCGACTGTCAGAATGGACAAAGTCGCGTGGACTGGGAATTAATCCCTCTAAAACGGAACTTGTGTTGTTTACAACCAAATACAAAATCCCGTCCCTCAACCCCCCAATACTAAACGGATGCAGGCTCTCCTTCAGCGACAGTGCCAGTTACTTAGGGTTGGTAATTGATAAAAAGCTCAGCTGGAACCTGAGCATCAAAGACAGAGTGAAGAAGGCCACTATAGCCCTCTACACTTGCAAGAAGGCCATTGGGCTAAAATGGGGCATGAACCCAAGAATCGTCCAATGGATCTACCTAGCAATCGTAAGACCAATACTGCTCTACGGAGTCGCAGTGTGGTGGACTGCCCTATCGAAGGGGACCATCACTAAACAACTAGGCAAGGTGCAGCGTACTGCAGCCCTAAGCATCAGTGGAGCTCTGAGCACAACACCAACGGATGCGCTAAATGCTATACTATGCCTGCAGAGCCTTGACCTTGCAGGTAAGGAGCAGGCAGAAATGGCAGCAATCCGTCTTAGAGACTCTGGCCAATGGGTGTCACATCACACCGGTCATGCGTCCATCCTAAATGGAAACAAAATCGTCCCCATAAAAACGGACTACTGCGTTCCGAGGGAGTATACAGATACCCCCTTTGAAACAATCATCCCTCACAGAAACAACTGGCTTGAGGGACCACCAAAGGGAGTCCAAAGGGAGCCATTCGAATCTTCACTGATGGCTCAAAGCTGGACAACAAGGTCGGAGGAGGAATCTACTCCGAACAGCTGAACATAAGTTACTCCTTCAGGCTCCCGGATCACTGCAGTGTCTTCCAAGCAGAGGTCATAGCGATCAAGGAAGCTTTGAGCTGTCTTCAGGAACTAACCCCTGCGGTAACTCACATAAATATCCATAGGATAGCCAAGCTGCAATCAAATCACTGTCAAAACTGTCGCAAATCTCTTCATGAGATGGCTTATCAGTTCGTCATCAGCCTAATATGGGTCCCGGGCCACCAGGACATTGAAGGCAACTGTGTAGCAGACGAGCTGGCCAGATCTGGAACAACAATCCCCCTTCTCAATGATAAGGAGGATATTCGTATGCCAATGGCCACCTGCAAGCTCAAAATAAAAGAACATTTTAAACAACTAATAAATGACAGATGGCAAACTGTGCCACTATGTAGCATAACTCGGCAAACATGGCCTAACATTAATAGGAAGCGCACCGATGAGCTCTGCAAACTCAGTAGGAGTAGGTGCAGCTCAGTCATACGCTCCCTTACGGGACACTGGCTAATAGGCACACCTGAAAACAGGCTGGCTTACGACTTCTGTCGAAGCTGTAGAGATGAGGACGAGGAGGAGACTGTGGAACACCTGTTCTGCTCCTGCCCGGCTCTCAGTAGAAGGAGACTCCAATACTTAGGCGCTCATTTTCTAAATGACATTTCGGACATGTCTACAATTAGTCCCAGACGGATCGCAGGCTTCATAAGGGCATCCGGATGGGATAATGGATAAAATAGGGTCTCATGAGGGAGAAGGGAACAAAGCATGCGGTATCAAAGAATCAAATCTTTTCGTAGTGACCAGACGTGTTTTTGTTTTGCGCTCCGTATTTTCCTTTATATTTTGAATAAGCACCGGTTTTTTTTTCGAAATAATTCTTCTATAATTATTGAATAGCTTGCCGCTTTTCTTAACTATCTTAATACGCGAGTTCATGCCTATTATTTTGTTTAAAATTAAAATCGTATTCATTTGTGCGTCGGTTAGTTGTGTGTTTGTGCTTTTTCTTGTTGTAAGTACGCCCTCACTATTAACCGCTCTCTCTTGTAGTTGTGCTTCTGTCTGTTTTAGCTGCCGCTGCGCTTGTTCTTCTCTCATCTCTGCGCTCATCTGTTTTCGATCCCGCTTCAAACATTTCTTTAAGCAATTGGTCGGCACACTGGTCCCATTGCTATTTGTTTTGTGAAAATAATTTTTATTTATTTTATTTATTTATGTATTCAAAATAAATAATAAAATAATGGAATACTTGGTTGTGTGCTCCGCTAAGGCTTGCAAAAAGCAGATCACCCACGACCAGCCGATCATCCCTTGCTGGCTCTGCGATAACGTAGTACACGCAAAATGTATTGGGTTCTCAGGCCTCGTGGGTGACGCAATTTCGAAGCGTAATGGTCTGCATTACAGTTGCGAGGCATGTCGGTCTATCGAGAATGACATGGTCACGTTTATGAGGCAGACGCGAAAGGGGGTTTAAGGAGCTGACCGTGGGCTTTAAAAAGCAGTACGATCGGCTTCTAGCCATGGAATCTCAATTCAGCAGTTTTAAAGTGCTGAATGAGTCTCCTAAGCGCAAAAACGTCACTCCTCGTGATCTGCAAGTGCCTGTCCCTCGACCGCTCGCTGCTGATCAACTGTCTCCGTCCACTCCGATAGTGCAGCAGCTAATTTCGTTCGCTACTCCAAGGGCAACGACAACTGCTGGTGATCAAGTTTCGGCTACCGAATCGATCATCTCGGAGAACAATGCAGCCAGTTAGTACTGTAGCGTCCGTGTCTGTCGAGTCCGTTCCAAAGCCCATCCCATCTATTTCGATCCCACCAGTTAATAAACGTCCCGGACCACCGGATATTGCCGTCACAGGTACCAGATCTGTGGTGCCAAAACCTCTGGTGGGAGTCCCACCAAAGCGGCAAGTTTTTGCCTCTCGGCTTGCCCCTGACCTCACATCTAATGATGTAACTGCTTTTATACAAAGCAAAATAAAAGCCATTGGCTTAAAGGTGGAGAAGTTTAATTTCTCTCAAGATTAGCGTGTCTCCAGCTCATTTTGAGACCATTTGCTCTTCCAAATTTTGGCCAGAGCACCTGGTTGTGAAAGAGTTTAAGGCTAAGAAGAAAAATATGCCCCCCATAACTCTTCCTAGTAGTGAGGCCAGTGGTCCTTCCTCCTCTGCTCCATTCCCCTCTTCCCACTGCAATTCCTTGCAGTCAAAAAACTAACATCCCTCTTTGTAGCCTATCAAAATGCTCGCGGCTTACGTAGTAAGCTGAGCACTCTTTTTATGGATAGTTTCACATTTTCATCCCATGTTATTGTTTTTACCGAAACCTGGTTAAAGCCGGACATTCTTAGTTCCGAAGTTTTGGCAGATCGGTACACAATTTATAGGAATGATCGTTCGTCTCGACGTGGAGGAGGGGTTCTGATTGCAGTAAACTCTAACTTTACGTCGGAACTTTTCATAGTCCAGGTCTCACAAGACCTGGAATTCCTCTGTGTTAGACTGATTCTTCCCGGCCAGTCTATTTATGTCACTTGCTCGTATATTCCACCGTCTTCGGATGTACTAATATACGAGCAGCATTTGTCTGCCTTAAAAACTGTTTCTTCCTCGCTATCAGATAAAGACCATTTAATAGTTCTTGGGGATTTCAACCTGCCAGGTACTGTCTGGTCTTCGGTTAACGAGTCAAACAACCTTGTGCCCATGTCACGACATGAGTTTATTGATGGCTTATTAGACCTGTCCCTGTCTCAAGTCAACCATGTAAAAAACTCCTTGGGTCGATTGCTTGATCTGTGCTTTGTCTCGGATCCGACCGTAGCGTTGTTAACACGAGCACTCCCGCTCACTATACCTGAAGACTGCTATCATCCTACTTTCGAAGTGTCGATAGATATTGGACCTACTGTATCGGATCGTGCGGGTAGGCTATCTGAACGCGTCCGCTGCTTTCGTAAAGCCGAGTTTACGAAGCTNGTGGTCCTTCCTCCTCTGCTCCATTCCCCTCTTCCCACTGCAATTCCTTGCAGTCAAAAAACTAACATCCCTCTTTGTAGCCTATCAAAATGCTCGCGGCTTACGTAGTAAGCTGAGCACTCTTTTTATGGATAGTTTCACATTTTCATCCCATGTTATTGTTTTTACCGAAACCTGGTTAAAGCCGGACATTCTTAGTTCCGAAGTTTTGGCAGATCGGTACACAATTTATAGGAATGATCGTTCGTCTCGACGTGGAGGAGGGGTTCTGATTGCAGTAAACTCTAACTTTACGTCGGAACTTTTCATAGTCCAGGTCTCACAAGACCTGGAATTCCTCTGTGTTAGACTGATTCTTCCCGGCCAGTCTATTTATGTCACTTGCTCGTATATTCCACCGTCTTCGGATGTACCAATATACGAGCAGCATTTGTCTGCCTTAAAAACTGTTTCTTCCTCGCTATCAGATAAAGACCATTTAATAGTTCTTGGGGATTTCAACCTGCCAGGTACTGTCTGGTCTTCGGTTAACGAGTCAAACAACCTTGTGCCCATGTCACGACATGAGTTTATTGATGGCTTATTAGACCTGTCCCTGTCTCAAGTCAACCATGTAAAAAACTCCTTGGGTCGATTGCTTGATCTGTGCTTTGTCTCGGATCGGACCGTAATGTTATTAACACGAGCACTCCCGCTCACTATACCTGAAGACTGCTATCATCCTACTTTCGAAGTGTCGATAGATATTGGACCTACTGTATCGGATCGTGCGGGTAGGCTATCTGAACGCGTCCGCTGCTTTCGTAAAGCCGAGTTTACGAAGCTCAATAACTTAATTCGAAATTTTGATTGGTCCGCTCTGTACTTGTGCAGTGACGTCATTGAAGGCACCAAAATTTTTTACAATGTACTTGACACAATTTTTGACACGTGTGTCCCACTTTCATGTCCGACTAGATCTGCGAAACCGCCTTGGTTCACCAAAGAGTTATCCAGTCTAAAAAATCTAAAATCAAGACTATTTAAAAAATCTCAAGAAGTTGGTTCTCCCTCTTCTCTTTCTAATTACTTAATGGCTCGGTCAAAATTTCACTGTTCTTAATGTTCAATGCTATAGGAACTACCTCCTTCGATGCAGGATACGTTTTTCAAAGGACCCTAAACAGTTTTACAGCTTCGTAAACAGTAAGCGTAGAACGTCCGCACATCCATCCTCGCTATCATTTTTGAATATGTCGGCAAACAATGATCAGGCAATCGCCGATCTTTTTGCACAATTTTTTCAAACCACCTATTCCCAGGAAAGCTACCCTCATATGTATCCATATAAGGTCGAATGGCATTTTCTGCCCTTTGTTAAATGAAGGCTCCTTACTTCATGAACTTCAATTAGTTAAGCCGGTATTCTCACCGGGCCCTGACGGAGTTCCCGGCTGTGTACTCAGGTACTGTGCCGAGTCTCTCTGCGGACCTTTGCTTAAACTATTCACTCTATCCATCCATTCTTCTAGCTTTCCCCCCATCTGGAAGGAATCCTTTATAATTCCTCTCCATAAGAAAGGTAGCAAGTCTGACGCTAAAAACTATAGAGGTATATCTAAGTTATCCGCTATTCCTAAAATGCTCGAGAAACTTTTAACTCCGCACTTGCAGCATCTCTGCAAATCACTTATATCTCCAGCTCAGCACGGATTTATACGGCGACGATCAACAACCACTAATCTTTTAGAGTTCACCTCCTTTGTAATTAAAGGCCAATTATTCCAAAGTAACTTGCAGACGGATGTTATTTACACTGACTTCAGTAAGGCATTCGATTCCGTAAACCATTCTCTTCTTGCACAAAAGCTCAACCTTCTAGGGTTTCCGCCCAATCTGTTGAGATGGATTTCTAGCTACCTGTGTTCTAGGTCTCAAAGGGTCCTTTTCAAAAACTCTTTATCTTTACCTGTTATGGTTACTTCTGGAGTACCACAGGGTAGCCATTTAGGCCCCTTACTTTTCACACTCTTTATTAATGACCTGCCTTCTGTATTAACAAATTCTCGAGTACTTATGTATGCGGATGATGTTAAACTCTGTGTCCAGTATAAGGACATTTCATTTCACTCTCGTTTGCAATCTGATCTCAATAGCTTTCAGTCATGGTGCTGTGCAAATATGTTACAACTTAATGCCTCGAAGTGCAGTGTTATGACTTTTTGTCGCTCCAGCCCCTTCCTGGCTCCTTACACCCTCTGCGGTAGTTCT
This sequence comes from Drosophila guanche, assembly GCF_900245975.1. Classification (NCBI taxonomy): domain Eukaryota; kingdom Metazoa; phylum Arthropoda; class Insecta; order Diptera; family Drosophilidae; genus Drosophila; species Drosophila guanche. The sequence continues at coordinate 3,453 of NW_022995796.1, read as the reverse complement.
CTTGAGAGAATTACATTGGTTGATGATCTAGGTGTTAAACTAGACCCCAAGTTAAAGTTATCTGAACACATTTCTACCATGGTAAATAAAGCCATGGGTGTGCTTGGGTTTATAAAGAGGTGGTCAAAGGAATTTGAGGACCCCTATATAACGAAGACTCTCTATATCTCGCTTGTTCGTCCAATTTTAGAATACGGCTCATGTGTATGGTGCCCTCAGTACAACATACATCAGGACCGTATTGAATCAGTACAGAAAAACTTTTTATTATTTGCCCTACGGGGCCTCAACTGGGATGCAACTGTAAGACTGCCATCCTACCGTAGTAGACTTCTTTTAATAAATATTCCATCCTTAGTTAGTCGTAGAAAAATGCTTGGTGTAATTTTTATGCACAACTTGATCAAGGGGGATGTAGACAGCCCTGACTTGCTGAACCGCATAAACTTTACGATTCCCATTAGACCCACTAGAAACTTTATTCCTTTGTTCCTTCCACTATGTAGATCGAATTATGCCTCACCCGAACCCTTTAGGGTTTTATGTTCGGATTATAATTCCCTCTACCACATTATATCCTCAACTAACTCCCTTCCTCTTCTTAAATCTCTTATACTAGCCTACCTCTCCCGTAGTTAGTTTCATTTTAGTTTTGTCTTGTTTGTTATTTTGGTAATTTTTGATTGCTTAGCTATAGTAGCTCTAGTCTAGTTATGTTTAGCTCTAATTTTCCTCGAATATTAGCCTAACATCTATCTTTCCTGCATGCTCGCGACCGGTTCGGTTAATCGCGCCGCGCGTCATGCGGCAGCGCCCCTCGGTCGGTTGGGCGGGAGGAGGGCTGCGTTCTGCTGGGTTCCGCGCGTAACAGGCTTTGGCTTGGTGTCGCATGGGCCACTTGATGGTTCAGTCATTGCATATCAACGTCCAGAAGAATATCACAATGGGCCGAAACCGGCCTAGGTGTGTCGGGTCTCTGACAACCCCGACAGCCGCCTCAACCTAACCTAACCTAACCTAAGTATCTTAGATCTGGTTGCAAAAAACTTTGATTATCTAAAAAGTTGATTGATACTGCTATAAAGAGGATCCAAACTTTGTGTGGTTTTGGCCTACCGTCTGGATAAAGCTTTGAAATGCAAAAATGTTGATTGTTGTGAGATTTTTTTTTCGAAAATTTAACTTTAAAAACTCGGGAAAAGTCGGGTTTATTTTTTATGGATTAACTTGTTTTTTAGGAAATTATTAAGGATATAATTTTTAGTTTAAGGTTTTTTCCATAGGTAGCGATTGGTTTTTTCACATAACTTAAGTATCTTAGATCTGGATGTAAAGAAATTTGATTATCTGAAAAGCTGATTGATACTGCTATAAAGTGGATCCAAACTCTGTGTTGTTTTGGCCTACCGTCTGGGTAAAGCTTTCAAATGCAAACATGTTGATTGTTGTGAGGTAGTTTTTACGAAATTTTGACATAAAATCTCGGGAAGAGTCGGGTTTATTTTCTATGGCAGAACTTTTCTTTTAAGAATTTTCAAAGCTTTTACTTTTTTGTTTAAGGTTTTTTCAGAAGTAGCGGTTTGTTTTTCACATAACTTAAGTACTTAGATCTGGTTGTAAAGAAATTTGATTTTCTAAAAAGTTGTTTGATTCTGCTATGAAGTGGATCTAAACTGTGTGTGGTTTTGGCCTATCGTCTCGGAAAAGCTTTGAAATGCAAAAATGTTGATTGTTGTGAGAATTTTTGTTGTTGAAATTTTGACTTTAAGAAATCGGGAAGAGTCGGGTTTATTTTCTTTGGCAGAGCTTGTTTTTTAGGAACTTATTAAGGATGTAATTTTTAGTTTAAGGTTTTTTCATAGGTATGTAACGGACACGGGAAGTGTCGTCTCGTCAGCACTCTCTGTCTACTAAAGTTGGCCGGCTAGGCTCAGGGAAAATGGGGTGGGTGTTGTGCTGCGAAAACGAACTCCGTCACCTAACAAAATCGTAGACAGATTTACAAGAACTGGGATCGGAATTACAAACCCGGACGGAACTTAAGGTCCACTACCTACTGTGAAGAGCAAGGTGGTTGTGCTCTTCCCTCTTGACCCACCCTCCATGTAGAATAACATAAGAATATGCCATTATGGTTCTACCCAAAACCTTCTGCTCCTGCCTATGTGCCTTAGGAACCCCTCCCAAAAATCAGATTAGAAATTCATGTTAAATCGTTATAATTTTACTTTGACTTGTATGACTTCAGGTTGTTTGTAACCCCCATTATTTCTACCCTAACCCTTAAAATTTTTTTACTGCATGTGTATATATATGTGGGACTAATTTAATACATAGGAGTTCAAGAGAATGATCAAAGATGAATAAAAATAATATAATCAAAATATAAAGTAAGAATTAATTCATTAAATGAATTAAATGGCATAATTGTAGTGACTATAGTTAATAATAATTCATTTTATATATGGTTAAGCATGCATGTCTCACTGTGTAGACGCTATTCTCCTGACCCGGAGTGTATGTGTGTATATGTGTGTCTACTTACAGACTTTTAAACAGCTGTTGGTGTCGTTGGGCCCAATTTCACGTTCTAACTGTTAAAGAAATGTAGAAATATGCAAAATAACAAAGAAGCGTTATGAAGAGGTATTTTACCACTACCCTTTCATGGACACAATGAGACCGATCAGGCACCCTTTTAGAATCTATTATTAACTAGGCATAAATTTCATGTTTTTCTTCTTCTATTTCTAAGTTAATGTCTAGGAATATTTAATATTATTGAACAATTTTCTTTTCTATTTTTTTGTTCTATCCATAATTTTTCATTAAATTCTCTTTTCTAGATTTTTGTGATTTACTTTTCTTCCCTTAAGTGGCTTTTAGAATGTCGGCATCGAACAATTTTAATAACCTGTCAGAAGGAGAGAATAGGTGACATACGGTCAGGTGGGTCTATTTAAGTGCGCATAGGTGTATGGTCAGCCGCAAGGGCAATGACTGCTGAGCTAATTTTTCCACACCCTACATATGCAAGCACCAACATTTCTTTACACAAGGCGCGGTGATATAATATAATAGATGGTTTTATAGTTGCGGGTGAGATATATGTATATACACAACTCGGTCCCGATCGCCAAGTCCATCCGTTTTTTCGCCTGCAGGCAAGGTCCGGTGGCACCAAAAAGAGGGACGGATGATCGTGGTACTGGAGCGGACCCCCCTCCGAGACCGAGGGTCAGGCCAGGTCAGCAATTTCCTGCCACACGTGGATCATAACCTATGTACAGTTCATACATGGAATTATGTAATAAGGTCACTTTTTCATTTTTTTCTTGGCGTACCTTATCCAGGGGTTGGTTTTTAAGTTTTCGTCTTTGCAGCCACAACACTTTTATATTGGTTTTTATTTGGTTTATGTTCCCTTTTATGGTTTTGCAAAATTTTCACAAC